>NW_010556991.1:28513-64681 GCF_000687285.1 Phaethon lepturus | reverse complement strand
CGGAGGGGGGTGGAAGACCCCGATGGGACCGATAGCGATGTGTGGTGGCGTTGGGGGGGCTCGGGGGGGGACTCAGCTGCGTCTTCGCTCATGTGCAGAAGCTACGTTTTATACCAAAGCCGCCAAAAAAACCCCCACCCCAAAACTGCTTTAGTGAAATAACAGCGAAGTGGCGACAGCAGCTGTGTTCGTTTTAGGAGCTGTTGCGGTGGGTGTGCCGTGTGCCTTAAAGCACCCCAGTTAACCGGTGATTGGGCTCAGACTCTCCGCTCAGAGGCCACGCATGCTTGTCCTGGCCTCCTTTCCTTCCACTTCACGGGGGCTTGTTTTGGATAAAAAATTTAAAAAATTAGAATAAATTTTGGATAAAAAATTCGTGGGGGCAAGGACTTTGCCCCCATGCCTTGCGTCCCCAGGTGTGTGCCTCATGCTGTAGACGAGGTAGGACCTCATGATCCTTCCCCACATTGCAGGCTCCCCAGCACACCCATTAGCTATGTACACCTTAATGCCACCTAAAAAGCCAAAGCAAACTCACCACAAGCTGTCCCCTCCACCATAACCTCCCCTCGGTGGCTTGGTGCTCTCACAAGAAAAGTAGAGAGGCTGAGGCTGGAGCCGGGCAGGGAAGCTCCTGGGTCTAACACAGCTGAGTACATAAAGCCCACAAAACTGCTTTTAACTTGGCCAAACAGCCACCCAAATGTTCATAGAATCATGGAATCATGGAATGGTTTGGGTTGGAAGGGGCCTTTACAGGTCATCTAGTCCAACCCCCCTGCAGTGAGCAGGGACGTCTTCAACTAGATCAGGTTGCTCAGAGCCCCGTCCAGCTTGACCTGGAATGATTCCAGGGATGGGGCATCGACCCCCTCTCTGGGCAACCCGTGCCAGGGTTTCACTACCCTCATTGTGAAAAATTTCTTCCTTAGATCTAGTCTAAATCTGCCCTCTTTTAGTCTAAAACCATTACCCCTTGTCCCATCACTACAGGCCCTGCTAAAAAGTCTGTCCCCAAATGTAGGTAGATGTTCCATCTACCTATCTATCCACCTAACTACCTTCCATCCATCCATCCATGCTGGCCCACCTTTTGACAAGAGACAGAGCTGTTAAGTCCCCTCCAGTAGGTTCCCAATCACACTCCACCACAAGCCCACTGCCCACCCAGGCAGCTCCTCACTGCTGGCTATGTTTTGTCTATCAGGTTGGCCAAGCAAATGGTGCTATGGCAAGCTCTGGGCTTCCTCCAGTCCTCCCTTTGTCCCCACAGCTGCAGGGGTTGGAGTCATTTCATATGTAGGCTTCACCAGGAGCCATAAACTGGACCTCCTTATTCTTATCTCATCTCAGCAGCAAGGAGGATTATGTGACCCGATGCTTTACGGTTGTTTTAGGTCAGGCTTGGGTGCATTCTGGGTACATCAGGTGGGGTATATTTGGGATACAATGCACTTGTAGCAGTGACTGCGGTAAGCACGCTCACCGTGGTGGGAAGTGTGGTCTGCTCATGTGGCAGGACATCCAGCGTCACTGCTCCAGGCTGTGCTTCTACTCCCAGTCAGCAGCTCTCCTTTGCAAGCCATCCCACCACCACCTGCCAGCCTCACAGAAAGCCCCCACATGTCTACGTGGCTGCAGCCAAAGGAGCCACTGCTAAATCTAGCAAGACCCAGCATCTGCTTGGAGTGCTCCTGAGGGCGTACAGCATTCAACCTGATGTTTCCTTCACCTGGTTGGAGTCTTTCACCGAGCTTGCTGCTACATTTCTGTCTCTACTCCCTTAAGCATCACCCTGGTTCACAACACCCCCTCCCCACCTCTGTTACACAAATGTACGTACCACAGCTACCAGCTCTTTCATTTTAATAAACAGGAAATCTCATGTATTCCACTGATGGTGAATGTATTCCATCCCGAAGATTATTTTTTTATTGCAGTTATTTACAACACTGCTGGCCAAGGCAGCAAAGCAAAACAGCTTCTTTTTACTGCCCCAACATCTCAAGATATTGCCACGCTCCTCTAGGAAGCAAAGACCTCAGAGAAAGCCTTCTGTTGAAATGGCCTCCTCATCAAGCAGGCTAAGGCACTGCAGGATGTCTGCTTGGCTCCCTGAAGTCCTCACAGCCCACGGTTTGGCATAGCACTTACATGTTATTGCCAGGATACATTCAGGCCTGGCAGTTCTTGCCACCAAAGTTTTCCAGGTTGATCTTCCTACAAGGTGAAATCTGTGGAGCTATCAGCTCTATCACTTAACGGCAATTATGTATAAAATGCTGGAATGTCAACTATTGGTATGGGAGGAAGACGGAGCTTGAAGGTTTCATGTTTGTGGTCATGTGTGTTAATACCATTTCTTATAAAATTTGTCAAGAAATTAACCTATTAATTTCTTTGGGGTATGTTTTTGTTCTTTTCTGTGCTTGACTGCATTTACAAAGTGAGTTCAACACCACCTGAGGTCAGTTATAACAGAGGAGGAATGAGCACTGGAGAGAGATGAATCTTCTCACACGGATGTCAAAGGCAGGGTCAGATGAATCATGCTCTAGAAGTGCTCATTTCTCTCCATTAATGACCAGTCCAAGGTGAGTCTAGGCCAGGCCAGAAGCAGATGTCTCTCCTATAAACACCTAAGGTGAGATAAATCCTAACATGATGTCTCTGCAGAAAAGCTTAATTGTACCTGAGAACTTTGGGGAAGCTGAAGGACAAACAGTATTTTTTGGGGGGGCAAATATTCATTGGGGCTTTAAAGATTGCTGATTGTATTCAGCCACCAAAACTTAAAACCTTAACAGTGAACTATGCTCCTGGAAATAATTTGAAATGGTTGTTAAAGAATCAATGGTTTGGTGCTGTAGTACTTGCAGAAACTCAATTGGTCTGTAGTCTGGTCCAACTCCTACTGCACTGGTTACCTGCATTGTGGTTTCACCTACGGGAGAGAAGTGTGAAAGTTGCTCGCCAGTAATATTTATATTACAATCTAATTAATTAGAATTTTTTTTTTCTAAACAGGAAAGAACCAATAGAGTAGGAAAAGAAGAATAAACATCTGCTTTGTGTTTCTCTTCAGAGGGGTTGGTTGGGATGGAGGAAAGGAAGACTACAGCAAACTGAATTACCTTTGACTCCTCTTTATTGTTACATGTTAACACATATTTTATCTTGCAGCAACCCTGAATAATAGCCAATAAAAAAATCAGGATCATTCTTTCAACTTAGTTATTCAAGGACAACTTTGCTTTACAGCCGATGGGCTTATTTGTAAGGACAGAAGCTCCTACAGCCTTCTAAGCTGGAGAGACCTTGTTTCTCAAAGTACAGGAGAGAATGGTCTGTATGATGAGGTGGGCTTCCAGGATTAATCTTTTGTGCACTCTTCTTTGTGGAAAGGTAAAGAAAACCAAGAAAAAAGGAGATATTTAGTCTTACAAGTTGTGACTTCTTTAGGAACATTTTAAGGAACAGAAGAAAAAGCTAGAAGCCACTGGACCATTAAAATACATTTAAGTAATTGTGCAACTAGGAAGACATTTTGGCAGAGCATCAAGGGGGAGAGGAAGAAGGTTCAGTACTGAATCAGGACCCACCAGGTGGGTCCCGGGGACGGCTGTTCTCACTAGCAGCGTCAAAGAGTGTTTGGGGGAGGGATGAGCAAATGGTTATGAATGCTTGTTCTTGGCCTTTGCCTAGTGTGCAAGGTGGAGAACTATCCATTCTGGTGTCCCATCAGTGACGAGATCCTCCTCCTGCTCTTAAAGGCTGGGATGTCTCAGAGTTACTGCAGTCATGAGAAGGGAAGGGTCAAGCCTTCAAACCCAAGAGGATCCCATCAGAAAATGAACTTTTCATATACGGATTTTCTTTTCTTTTTTTTATTTTTTTAATTTTTTTTTTTTCCATGAATATAGAGGAGCTGAGCAATCCAAGAGGTGCTTGCCAGGGCCGTTAGTCCTGTTTGGACTGCTTTGGTCTGACAAAAGCCCCCTGCCTTGAAAAATAACCTCATGCTGCATGTGAAAACTGCACAACTAGCTAAATTTTTGCTCCAGCTCAGAAGCTGGATGAGAGGAACCAAAACCAGCAGACTTTGTGTCAAGCCTCGTAAAACTGAAATGCGTGGCATATGCTGGGGGAGCAGGGTGTTGTCTGCCACTGTGGATACCCTAAAAGTCAAACGTTCTCCGGCCAACACTGTAGGTAAATCCCATCACAAATATAGAGAGACAAATGCATGACAGACCAGCATTCTTCCTTTCATTTTAGTGCAGTATATCCAGCAAAACATCACCTAAAATAACTTTGAGGTTAACCACAAGACAAAAACATTACATTTTATGAGGTTCTGCTTCACATTGCAAAGATCAGCTTTCTGTTCAAAATATTCTCTAATGCAAGACAGAGGCCTAATACAGGCTTTTCGTTTCTTTTAGCCTGTGTATGAATGTCAATTCACCTAACAACTCAGAAAAATATGTCTATTTCTATAACAAAGATACCATTTTTTCTCTTATGAATGTATAGATGTATATTATACATCCACCTCTCCCATTGAGTCCACTGGAGATAACTCCTTTTGCCGTGCAAAGGATGGTGTATGGGGTTCAAACGACAGGGACAATTTTACTGACCTACCACTACCTCCATTCCTATTAAGTTTTGTTACACATAGAAGAAAGAAATTAACTCTGTTCATCAAGATCTATTTCACATAATAATGTTAAGTGGGATGTCAATGTCTTGGGAAGGGTGGGGAGCAAGGGTGAGCAAATGAAAAAAATGAAAAGCCTTGCAAAAAAAATTAAAAAACAAAAAATCAAAACACACTGAAAACTAATTTCTACAAATGCAATAGTGTGAAAACTTTACAGTAGTTGTTGTGCTACTTTGGTTCCCAGGCAGCAAAAACTTGCATGGCTGGCACTTGGGCACATTAAACTGCAGGAAAAATGTCCTTGATATGCTATTAAATTTTCATAAGGCTGAGGTGTCTCTCACTGATGCTAGATTTGAACTATCATTGCAGTATTAGTCTCCTAAATGTCAAATCATACCTATGATTATCAGTCACACACCAACTCCTTCAGGCTGGCCATTGGGAGGAAGACTGCAATTCCCCTTCGTGCTTCGGGTCTATGCAGTGTTCAAAACCAATATTTGAGATTTGGGGCATCCTGGCAAGATTCCCTCACTGTGACTTGCAGAAATACTGCATTCGGTGAAGACAGATGCTGGTTTTTCACCCTCATTCTAACAAAATAGATTTTGATATGAGTAGTAATGCCCTCTAGAAATACAAAGGACATGATTCAGTTGGCTAAGCATAAGTATCTAGTATCATTTGAGACACCCTATGTTTAGATGACTTGAAACGAGCCCAACCAGACTGTGTGCATTGCTTTAGGAGAGCTAATAAGCTGGAGAGGCAAGCAATATTGTTGTCTTCTCCCTTACTCTCATGCTGAGTCATTTAGGTTTATTGTAAGTTATGTTTGCATAGCAAATGTGACAGGTCACACAGCTAGCTTGAGCACTTGCAAGTTATGGAGTCCAAAAAAATGAATATCCTTTCCCCCTAAGGGATTGTTTGTCTTCCTAGACTCTGAATATGTCTGAGAAGCACAACTCAATCGCACGATTATCTACTATTTCTACAGTAGTCATTTAATTAATATCAGTGCCATGACACCTCTGGTCCTAGGAGTGTGCCCTGCCTATGCATAATTAAAAATAAGGATGGATTTCAATAGGGCAAATAATAGTGAAATGAGCAGGGTACATGATAAAACAGTTTCTTTGTCATTCGCTTAAGCAAAATTAACCAAAAACACTTCAACATGCTAATAAGCTGCAAAATTATTCATTGAGATGGTTTGTTCCTTCATCATGTCATAGTGTCAAAGGATTTGTCACCAGCACTTCCGCACAGATTTTCAGTATTTGGTGCGTATGTAAAGAAGTCTGAAGAGAAAACAGCACAGAAGCTCAGGCCCCACAAAAGGCCATGTCAGGTGTGCAAGAGCTGTGAATTTAACATACTTCAAGCACGCTAATATAGAATAATATATCTAAGTCTGTCTTATTTTCCTTCCTGTACTCTAAAACTCATTCTCAGAAAACTATTTTTAAAAGTTGGATGATTAAGCTGAAGAAATATTTTTTCAGCAATGTCAATAGCCCAATACTCCTTGTCTGGAAACAGCTACGTGTTTAATTGCAGGCTCTGAAGCTCATCCGGCAAGCATTGGGGGCAGAGGCCGCGGAGCCGTTGCTTGCAGTGTTGTATATATATAATATTCTGTGAAATATTATCGTGCAAATCGTGTTAGGTGAAGAACGAGGTCAGGGAGAGGGACGCCGTTCAGGAGTGTTTCTTTGTTCCACTAAATCCCAGAATGTTACACACACCCGTTTACATTCACTTTACCGCTGCTGAGTTTGATAAATGTTGCAGGATTTGCATGTTGTAAAGCTGAAGGGGACGAGTTCAGGCCACTTGCACCCTCGTGCACCTCGCTCTGAACAAGACGCCGTAAACCGGAGTGGCTGTAGCTGCGACGCAGGCTTCGGAGCGCAGCTCCCTGACGCGCGGCGAGGTCAACCGGGCCAACTGCATGCATTTTAAGAGATGGGGCAGAGTATCTTTGCCCCTCTTCCCTCCTTTCCTTCAGGAATACCCACGGAGGGAGGCTTGAAGGGGATTCCTCTGGGTCTGTGAATCCGAGGGGGGTGTTATGGCCGGGAGGTAATATGGTGCAGAGCTTCCTACAGGACCTTCACTGGAGCCCTTACCTGCATGAACGGCTGTAGCAGCTCCACGCTCTTGCAACACCGGGGAGCTACCGAAACTGTATTAAGAATGAATTCTTGGTATAAGCATGGAGGCACTTGCTGAAATACAGTACAGTAACTTTTTGGCTAGTTTACTGGGACATGAAGTTCTTGGAAGTGAGATAGATACCTATCTTAGTGTTATTTTTCTGGTGAAATGTTTAATTAAAGAACGCCATTTAATTCCTACTTAATTATTATTTCTGGGAGTGCTACCAGGGTTAGACATTTAAGTTGTAAATGCCAAGCATTTTGTCAACCCTGCTTGGTCTAATAAAACCTATTTATGACTTCCACCTACAAAACATCCCAGTTATTACAAGTCCAAGGCTTCAGATGGGTCAGTTCGATTTCCAGCCCTCAGTTTACAAACACATGAAGAATCTGGCTCTGGCACTGGAGTCCTTTGGCGTGGACTGTCAAAGGTCACGTACAGTGCAGGTGGCTCCAAAGCAGTCTCTAGAGACGAGGCATGTCAGAGCCTAAGGAAAATAAGAAAGGTAAGGCCATTTCCCATAAGATCTATTTGATACAGCCTGTCTTGGTTAGTAGCTTCATGCCTGTGTCCTGACTACCACCATGCCAGAGGCTGCACCGTCACAGTCCTGTGCCATGCCCCGATGGAACGAGAGGACCACTCAATCATTCCACAAGGAATTCATCTGAAAATGTCAGTTCTCTGTTACCAAAAAATCAAGAGCAACCTACACTGTGAGGAGGAATGCCTCGGCCTTTAAGCAATAAAGTGTCTGGAAGAGTAGTGGTGTACAGACCTGATGGCTCAGATGAAGATTCAAACAATATCTCAGGCAAGAAATCATGATGCACTCCGAGGTGCGTGCTGGAAGGGCTGCTGTAAATTGTACTTGGTGGTTCTTCTCTAAACCTCTTGCTGATGCTAAAGCTACGAGGCAGGCTTGAGACTTTGGATCCCTGCACTGATGTCCAGGTTCAAAATTATCAGTACCAAAGACTTCAAAACCTTCCTGTTAGTTGCTTATTTGTGGGAAGCAGAAAGACATAGGCTTCTTTATAGCATCTTCATGCTTTCCGAGTCGAGTCTTTTCCATGCACATTTTACCTGCTGGATTCTCTCATATCACTAGTCTTTGGGAAGGGGAACTCACATTTTTCAACGGTATATCAAGACATTTTTTCAAAACTGACTTTTAGTCCAATAGCTTTATGAACCAGGCAACAGGATGGTTTGCTTCCCCGTTTCTTCAAGGCAGGGAGAGGAAGTGTCTGGAGATTAAACACTTAGTCTACAATGTGAGGTTCAAGTAGGCAGTAAAAGGATTTCAATTTCACAGTTTCCCCACTATTACTGATGTGTTTAGCTGCATCACAAACAGGACAATACTTTAAGCTGTCAGATTTGGAAAAAAAAAAAAAAAGTATAAAAAGTGACCTTGCTGTTGCTGGAGAATGTCCTTGGGCTAAGAAAAAAACCTGTCGTTGGCAACTGTTAGGTACAGCAGTATCGATGAGCAAAAAAGAGCAGGAGGTGGAGCGGGGCAGGGAGTGAGTAACACCTACTGCCAAGATAGTTTATTGAAAGAACTGAAATCTAATGAAAACAGAAATTAGTTTTAAGGCCAAGAGATTACACAAAAACAGCTGAAACGCTCGCTTTTGAGTCAAAAGGTGATGGAGGGGAAGCAGGGAGAAGAAAGTGCACCCTGTCTCTGTACCATTAGTGTGGAGCATGGAGAAGGGGGGCACGGAGGATGTACAATGCAGGAGTGACGCTAAAGGGAAAAAGTCTTCCAGCTCAAGGTCAAAAGATGTGCATTTCACTGGGTGGTACCTATGGGCAATTACACAACAGAGAGTTAATTCTGCTTTGTTCTGATTTACATACAACAACATGTTTAAAATGGTGAAGCGTTCCCCAGATTGGAGGCTGGAACCAGAGTCTAGGCTTTTCTGTGGGATATGGTAACTCAGAGGTTGGACAGTTGTGCTTTTTTCTTTATTCTTTTTTTTTTTTTTAAGCTCTCTAGCAGAGCAAATATTGATTAATTCATGTACAGTGGCCAGCCCCAAGAGGGAGCACAGAACGCTCCTCGGCAGAACATCCTGTAATCTAGTAGTTCATGCATTTCCATGGATGATGGATGGTGAAAGCCTTTCAGAAAGAAAGATTTCCTACACTTTGCAGATAAAAGGACAGGAGCAGCAGCAACATGCATTGCTCTGGCTGCTTTTTGAATGAAGGAACTGCCTCCTCAGTGTTAGAAGGAAAAGCCATGAATGTCCAGTCGTAAGGAGGTAAATCCCAGAAGAAGGGACTTAAATCCCAGAGGAGCAGAATCAATCACACAGGGGTTTTTTTGTGCAGGTTACTTAGGTATTCAGAGGGCTGGCAAACGTGGGATAGCTCTTTTAAGCATTTTATGGAGTTCAAAGTGTATATCTGATCCTAAAAACGCTATGTGACGCTAACAGTCTGCCAGCTCCTGCTACTCCTGCCAGGCTGAGTAACGCTGAGCAATCCTGATATTAACAGCTGGTGAAAAGAGAGGTCAGTAGTTCATTTGACCCGAGCTGGACTTCTAGACAAGATAAATTGCCCAGCTCAGTAGGTCATTTACAAACCGGAATGACTCCCTGCGTGTCAGGGATGGGCACACCAAATGCATGAGCAGGAACCGGAGTGCTGGGGCCGGGTCTGGCGTGGGGGAGGCACAAATGCAGTTTATGGCCAGCTAGAAGGGTAAGGTGCACTGCGCTGCACACGGAGGAAGCAACACCCAATACATTTCAGATTGTGCCCATCGGGTCCTGATGGTTTTCAAAGGATCCATCCTCATGCTCACCTTTGAATAAATCACAGGTGCGTAGTTTTGCTATTTCCATGCTCCCAAATGAAGTGACAGCGATAGTTCTGAATAGAGTTTTCAAACAGAAAAAGTTCAATGTTTCTGGCTGAAAAAAGAAAAAAATCAACATGTAGATGCTTCACAGTGATGTTATGAGCTCTGCTAGATACACCACTACTAGATGTAGTATTTGGTACTGTGAGCCTTTATGTCCATTTTGTCATCTGAGCTAGTAGGTTGCAGAGGCGTGTTTTTCTCAAAATTGAAGCAGGGGAAAAAATAATCTTCCAAGTCATAATTGTGTATCTTAAACATATTAGGATACATGGAATTAATATTTTAAGAAATTCAGGTGTTGCCTAACATTGAAAGAAGCCCAGCAATTTCTAATGGAAGATTGATGCAAACACAAACGTTAGTCCCTGCCCAGTCTTAAGAATCTGTCTGCAAATCAACCTGGGAATTGTGTTTTATGTCTTTATGACTTATTGACCTTGTAACTTCTTTCTAGGGCAATGACTCTAATTTGTTATTTGCTGTGTTTAAACAATCCTAGAGTTTATGATGTTACATATAAGAGGAGTGACACTGGGTAAGGGAATGTGTCAAAACCTCGACCAGCTGAACAGTCACATACAAAGGTGCAGATAAAGGTTGCCAGTGCAGGTGTCTGTGGGAGTTTCACCTTACCCAGCTGAAGATGCCTCCTTGGGACTTTGTGGAGGGGACTCCCGTCACCAGCCCTGAGACAGCGACCACCCATCCTGTCCAAGAACTTTTTGATCAAGACGTGCCCCATTTCCAAGGTCCCAATAAAGCTTGCTTAGCAACACATTGCTGCAGTCATTCCTGTTAACACATTGTCCGTAAGGAATCGGCCATGAACAGTCAATGGCAAGTAGGGAGATTTGCAGGAAGAAAGGGAAATAACAAAGAGAGGCCTGGAGAGCTTGAACACTACTGTTTTTTGCTTGATCAAAAGAACAGGATCCTTTAAAGGATCAAAGATGGGTCAGGAGAAAACCCTTAACCATTTATTTCTTTTTAGTACAAAGAAAAATCCATCTGCACTAGTTGAGACAAACTCCCTCAGAAAACTCCGGTTTCTCCATCCCAGTAAAACTCCAGTGATTAAAAAATATCACTATGGAGTCTCCCTGACGCAAATTAGAACCTGACACTGTCCCCCAGGTAGGTTGCAGAGCTGAACTGGGTGGGTTTCTAGCTGCGAATAACTCGGCAGGAAAGCAGAGAGCTTCAGGTCTGCTACTGGTGGCTACTTAGATTCACAGAATAATCGAGGTTGGTAAGGATCTGTGATGGTCATCTGCTCCAATCCCCAGCTCAAAGCAAGGCCAACTTCAAAGACGGGTATGGCAGGGAGCTTTATTTCTTTTTACTCAGTACAGAGCCTGTCCAGACCTAGTAACAAACGTTGTACTGGAAGCACCATCATTTTGCATTAGAGATGTAAACTGAGGGTCTGATTTGCTGGTGCCACTGGAGAGCCAACGGCACTGTTTCTGATGCTGTGCGTACTGTTCCAAGGGCTTAGCCTCAGAAGCCAGAACTAGAGTTGGAAAGGATCCCCGTGGGCTACTCAGTCCGTGTCCCTATCCCAAAGCATAAGTATGTTCTTACAGACACCTGTCTATCTTGCTCTAGAAATGTATAGTAATAAAGATTCCAAAAGCTCTGTTCAAGCCCATTCAAATGCTTAATTATCACTAGCATTCTTTAGAAAGGCTTGCTTAACATCTTCCCTAGCTATACCTGGCTGAAATTTAAGCCCCGGACTTCTCATTCTATCTCCAGGGGACCTATAGAGCAGTTTATTACCATCTTTATGACAGCCCATTTCATACTGGATGGCTGCTTTCAGATCTCTCCTCAGCCTTCTCAAGGTTAAATTACTTAAATTTTTCAGTCTTTCCTCACAGGTGATACTGTCTATAGCTCCGATCATTCTTGTTGCTATCCTACGGATTCCTGTTGCTCCACATCTTTTCTGAAATGTAGTTCGGAAAATTGGGCAGCGCATTCAGTTGAGCCCTTGCTGGGGCTGAAGTGAGTGGAGGGATTGATTATACCATTCTTGATCACTATCCAAACACCTACAAATTCCCAAGTCTTTTCCTGGAATTGATACCTAACTAGCTGTTCCCTACATTTTGGGAAGTATGCTGCCTACATCTGGGTAGCTAACTGTTTTTGCTTATGTGTGAAGCTTTGCACACATCCTCACTGAATCACTTTATTCATTTTATACTATTACTGCACTGTGTTAAAAATCCTTTTGAATTATAAACCTATTGGCCGTAAGGATTTAAAGCGATATTTAAATTCTACAAATGCAATACAAACAAGACTGAGAAGCTTGTCAGAAAAGAAAGAGATGACTCACTATCAGAAAATATTTGTTTCGTTGTGCAATTATAAATGTCTGAACAATGAATGGTCCAACCTGGAGGGGTAAGATGAATTAAAGCAGTGACTACCAACCTGATTTACCAGGGAACGGAAGGTGCTAAGGGATGTAGAGAATGCCCGGAAAAGGTTAAGGTTTAGGTCATGTATGAGAAAAAGTGAAAGAACTAAAAAAAATTCAGCTACAACAGAAAAATCAAATGTATCACAAGCCATAGTATCAGAAGCAGCACAACAGGGCCGGAGAATTTGACTAAAGCACAACATTTACAGCGCTTTTTTAACCTCATCTGTGACTCACAGAGGCCCCAAGGAAGATGCTGACTTCTCCCAGCTCAAGTGTTACAAAAGCTCACTATATTTAAAGGAAAACCTCCCTGGGAAGCTTATTTAATTTAACATCATAGTTCAAGTGAATGGACGGGAAGACAAACAGAGATGGGGATTGCTGGCAGGCGAGTAGGGTGGCCCAGCTTTCAAACGGCCGCAGAATTTATTCATCGCAAAGAAGTGAAGTCCTTATAGGTGTCCTTCACATGCAGTTTGGAGTCAACCATTGATCTAAGCTGGCTTTTGGGCACAGCTTAGACTTAAAAAGAGAAGGAAAAAAAAATTCTGGAAGTCCTGAGGAGCCTTGCCACCTTCAACTAACCAGGTACCAACAAGACGTTTAGAATAAATCAGCAATGAACTAATTTTTGGACTCAGCCTGATGTGGACTAATGGAGCAGTGCAAAGAGGTCAAGGTAATCCAAAGAGATATTTAATTTTGCCTCAGCCAGTTCTGTAAAGAAATGCCGTGAAACAGGCAGGAGCCAGCTGTGGGGAGGATGGAGGCTGATTCTCAGGAGCCTGTAAGTATAGTTCTCTGCTTAACACACAAATTGGAAAATGGGATTGTAATCTGATGCATGACACTTTTGAATAATTAGAAGTGAGAAATTCAGTGTGCACAGCAGATGAATCTGCCAAAAAAATGAAGGCGGAAAAAAAGAATTTCTACAGTCAGTTTTTGATACTGTGGAAAAATGGATCATGAAATGAACAGCTACGGTACAAATATAGTTAGCCAGAAAATAGTCCCCAAAATGCCATAAACGCATAAATGCCATGCCAAATGGTAGAGGGAAGCAAGCTGAGGGCACAAAGGTTAGAGGTAGAAAGATAAGCAATTTTTTTTTTTTAACACGTGGACAATTAATATTGAGAGTTTTACTACTATGAAGTGCAGGGGAATGGTTGGCAATGGATTAAATTATCAGTGTAGACAGAAAAAGCTGAGGAAAAAAGAAACTAAAAAATGATCCAACTAATTGGCCTTGAATGGAGAAGGTGGCATTGAAAAACGCACCAAAAATGTGTAAACATTGGCTGGAAGTTGCACCTCCAGAATTCAAAACACAAGCAGAGAGGATAACAAATTGCCTGGACTTACGGTGGGTAATAAAGACACACTTGATAACATGAGAGGGTCTTACAAATATGGGTGGTAAAAGTGCACTTCAAAGATGTCTCAAGAGAATCAGCTGATTGCAGGCTGCTGTTTTCAGCAGAGATCCACCGATCAGGCTGGGGAAGTTTCCCAGGAAGGCAAAGATAGGACATGATTTAAACGTATTTTAAATCCCAGAGACACCCTGCCTGCTAAAACCATTGCAGAATGGCAGAAATAAGAACTGATTCCTTTCCACTCTCTGAATGTTTCTGACAACCTGCTAATACCAAAAGGAAGTATGCCAGGCAAAAGTGAGCCCCTGAGCCAGGGAATATAGTAAATGCTGGCACAGAATGAGGCAACACAGGTGGGAAGGAGGAATGAAATCCCAAAACATTTCTGGGACTTCTTCTGGTACGGCACTGCACACTTTAATGTGGCACAGCAGAATATTTGAAGGGAATTTCTAGTTCGTCTTCCAACCAGATGACTGCTGTTGTCCAACTGAAGAATGACAGAAGATGATAGAAAAATTCAGGTTGGATGGGACCTCAGGAGGTCTCTAGCCCAACCTCCTGCTCAAAGTAGGGTGAACTATGAGGTCTAGACCAGGTTACTCAGGGATTTATGCAGTCTGGTCTTCTAATGGTGAAGCGAGAAGAGATGTTTTAGGCCGTTGAGGAAATACATCGGGAAGGCATAATGCAAACTTCGACCCATTCTTTGGCCTCCTTTTCAAATCAGATTAAACAAGAAAATGAGACATCAGGTTCTGTGGACTCCCAAAAATGAAATGAGTTTACTTTTAAGGGCTTTTTCTTAGTCATTACCAAGAACAAATGAAGACTAATTAGTAGTCTTAATCTACTCTCAGTTTTCAAAACCATTTTTTCCCCCTCATGTTTAAAATGTTTTGCTCACATAAAATCTGAGACCCGTGTTTGAACTATGGCTATTACCAAGTTGGACCAACATTCAAGATCAGAGTCCCGCCATTCCACAGTGGTATGTTGACATGAAAAGATTCAAGTCCTGAGCAGATATGTATCGGTCATGTCATGCCCATGGAAAGGCCAGTAAACAGCTGTGCTGTTCCATTTCTCACAGACACCGAGTTAAAGTGTTTTCAAATAGCGTTCCTTCCCCACGGCTCCACATGGCAAATGAAAAGATTTACAGATGATCTAAGCAAAGATTCAGGCCACCAAAGACACAACTGAAATTAAACCCAAAGACACAAATCAGTTCAAAAGGGTTCTTACTGTGTTCAGAGAATCAGTTAATGACATTTCTGCCCACAAAAGATCGGTGAAGCTAAGCGGAGCCAGCTATTTCCCTCTCCCCATCTATTCTGTCATCTCCCACACTCACTGATAAGCGCTTCCGTATGGTTCTGCAATTCAAACACCAGGTTTGTTTCTTGCTCTCCCAGTACCTCTTCATAGGTTGTGAGAAATAGGGAATCATCTGAGAGATCAAATTGAGAGTTTCAAGGATTGAAAAGGGCTCTTATGAGTGCTTGTGCTCCAGCCTACCCATGTTTTACAGTCCCTTTCACGCAGAACCAAAATAACCTGAAAAGGTGGTCACTTGTTATAATAAGGGTCTTAAGTTCTCTGGTGCGAAATTATTGTGCCACCCAAAAGGAGTTCCTGGCAGTCATCAAATACAGAATATTTTCACTTGTGTTTATTTGGGAGGAAATTTGTGGTCAGGACTGGCCTTGCTTCCCTATAATGGCTCTTTAGATTCAGGCATGCTGCAGGGTAGCTTGCCTAGGGTTTGGAAAAACTGTGCTGCCCTGATTTGATAGATAACACACAAGTGTGGTAAAACCAATGCCTTGTCCAGAGCACCTTGTTGGGAAATTAATTGCATACACTACCCTATCTCAAGCAGCTTGTTCAAGGGCATGACTTCCATGCCAGATATATACCTCTGCAATTCCACAATTTGAAAAATACAACTGTTTCCAAAACTTATTTTGCCATACAGGATGGAAGGCAATGGGAATGGATCGCAAAGTAAAAGAAATTGTCCCAAAGACTTGGAATTCCTCTCAATATCTGGGACCTCATGAGTTAAAAACTGAGGAACTTTGAAGTCAAAGCACTTCAGTGCAGTCTGAGAAATATAATAATCCACAAAATCTATACTTTAACACAGTAGCACAGGGCAGATAGTGAAGACTAGATACTCACCTGGCTATCCAAGGAGAACAGAACCAAAAGATCAGACGACACGTCCCAGTATTTGTAATTCATAGTACAGCAGATGCTGGTTGCATGTACATCAAAGTCTCCACCTAGCTATGCCATAAATCTGTATCTGCTAATTTGCTCACAGGTTGCTATTAGAAGAAAACACAGTTTCTTTACCGGAGAACCTGGAGCACTGTAAAGATAAAGTTCATGGTATGCATCCTGCAAGTTGTAGGGACACAAACTGCCCCAAGTTTTGAGATCTTGGTCATCAATCCTCCTCCATCAATCCTCCAAAATTATGCCAGTTTGCCTTTTGCCCTCACACAAGCATATGAAGAATGAGTCCTTGGACAGGTGTGATAAAGCAGTGCCCTTATTGCTTGGTTCTCTTCCTTTTGTTAACTTACTCTTTGGAAATTTAACACCAGGAAGAAAAGCTGTAACAGCAGAAGGGGCAAACCTGGTGCCCAGAGGAGCTCACAGTCCGTCTCTGGGACAGAGGAACAAAAATATCTATTTTGCCCACTGTATAACAACCTATACAAAGGGCATGTGCTGGGGGAACTGTGACTGACGGTCTTTTGTGAAGGGCTATGTTTGAAAATTTGTTCTGTATGGTGACCTCTGCATTTCTGTAGCTTCATATTTGAACAGATGTCAATTCACAGGACAGGATCAAGGTTCTTTAAACATAAAGAGTGTGTATGTGTTTTGTTAGGCTGAAGGGTCTGCCTAGTATTGTTCAGGACTTGAAAAAAATACACTATCTATCTGGTTTAAAAGTATGCATCCTAAGAAACACACACAAGGTGGAAATCAGCTGGGGGACATACAAAAAATGTTGACTTCTTTCATACAGTAGTGAGGTTAGAAATGTAGCCTTAGAGAAGCAAGGCTTAATTAGTACAGGCCTACCGAAAACAGCAGGTCTTCAAAAGGAGTGAAACAGATGAGAGATAGAACATTTCACACTTATTCAGTGCCATTGCAAACGCGAAAATCTTGAAAATGGCAAAAAGCCGAAGAAAATTTGTGCAACCTCTTCTCTGTTGGAAAGGTGTAATCAGACTCTCTGCTCGCATGACCCGGTGCAGTGTCACAGCCATGCAGGCTGGACTCTTCCCCCAGCCAAAGAGCTGGCCCCCCGTTAATATGTAGAAGGTTCTGACTTTACTTACATGACCACTGCTAATTTTATAACTATAATAATCAATTTTTAGAAATGACTGACTCACTTCAGCTGACACGTTATGGATGATTAATATGCAACATAATAAAACAATGTCTAATAGTTTAATGCCATTAAGCGCAATGCAAAATTGTTTAAAGATACAAATTAAAGCAGCTGCAAAATCTCTGTAACTATACACTTTTAAAATTTAAATTATATTGCTTTAATCATTTGAGGTCTAATGCTGAACGATACTGAACACCTCTTAAAAGTTTTGTGCTTGACTTCAACTTCTAAATAATTAGTAGACTTTGAGGACAGTTTCATGTTCCACAGGCAGAATGGAGGCAGAATTTGGCAACCAGTAATGTTATGAAACAAACTCATTTAAAGAATAAACTTCAATAACCAATTTCAAATCCACACATCAAAGTAGAAGCCTGAATCCTAAAAAGTAGAAGGCCGAATCCTAAAATTTATCTCAACAATATTTAGCATTACATCAATAATAAAAATAATAGATTAGGCAAAACTATAATACTTCCTTTAAAGTATGGTAAGGCTACAGTGTACAAACTGAGTTTGAAATTAATTGAATTGACAACAATTTGGTTATTTTTAATGCACTTACGCATCCAGTTTTGTTTACCTGTTTTGCTCCAAAATTCTAAATATAAATTAAGGTGGAGACTCTTCATTTCCAAAGAATTCTTTTGCTAAGTCTGTGACATTAAATGACATTTAATATGTGATGCAAACCAAGCAGCTGCCTTCTACTCACAAATTATAAAATAAGCTGAACACAACAGTTAACCACTTGCTGATACAGTTCAAATAGTGTCTTTCTAATGCCGGACTAGAGTATTTTTACACAAGCACTTCACAAAATATTTAACGTTAAAGTCTAAACATCCATCTAACTCACTCAAATATATTTCTCGTGTTCCCAAAGGGTTAATATTGTCTTGCTTCATTTCTTACATGTAGTAATTTAGCTCTGAACAAAAGCAGCTCCCTGCTGGTTACCTTGGCTAAAGGAAACACAATGAACTGGTAAAAACCAGTTTTATCTCACTGCTGTTGCCTAGGGCTACAGACAAAATGAAGTAAAAAAATTCACATGCAGAGTATTAGGTGCTTATGAAAGATCCAGCAGCGCTGTTGCCTAGTGATTCAGCGAGGAATCAGCACAGGCCAATGAGGTGTACGGGCACTGAATAACATCCCCGATGACTGCTTTACATCTCCTGCAATGCTGTCATACACCCCCATGATTTCCCAGTGGTAAGAATCACTTTCAAGGGAACCTGTCAGGAAAAAAAAAAAAGAAAATTGAAACAAACACACACATCTCATATAGCAAGATTATGATTTTTACTTTTCCCTTTGGATGTTGATACTGCTTTAGGTTACATGCCTATCCAATATGAAATGTTCTTCATATCTACTAATACTTAATTATCACTAGAATTTTGATTCAAATACCTTAACAATTAAGACTAACCTTCAGTTTTGATATTGCAAATACATGTTAGTGAATTGCAAGGAATATGCTAAAACAAAATTCGTCTTATTACGCTTTTCAAGAGAGCTACAAAATCAGTGTTTATAATCAGCAACTTTTTGTTAGTAATGCATAAAGATACTAGGGTTCTTTTTACCATCCACTTTTCCATTTCTGGGGTATTTTTGTTGTTGCTTTGGTTTTATTTCAGTTTGTTTGGCAGTTACTGGTGCCCTGTTACACAGTAGATTTTCTGACATGAAAGCTGCCTCATTAGCAAGGACTATATTTTGGAAAAGAAGCTACTTCAAAGATAAAGCATCCTTTTCCTCAAAGAAGAAGAAGAAATCTCTCCCCATTAAGATTGTATGTGTGCTCTACTTTAGTGACATTTTTCCTCTGTATTAAAAAATAATATTCATATTAACAGAGCACATAATACATATTTAGTTGAAGCAAATGTGCTGAAGGAGAGCAGGAGCATTTCATAAAAATCTTTTCATCTTCAACATCTCTAATCCTAAAAGACATATTCTTACTGTATAGAACGGTAAACAACATGAACAAAAACACAGATCTTTTAAAAAAAGATCACTCTCAATTTTTTCTCTGAGATCAACCTGTTGGTACTTTATGTTTTCTAACTGGCCTCTGCCATCGATCCATTCATGGTGCTTCAGAGGAAGATGTAGTATCTTCATGATGCCTGTAGTCTAATGTGCAGTAGGAGTATGTCATGACTCCTACGGTAATTTGCTCAGCAAAAGGAGACCAAAACAAGGGTAATAAAACATGTATCTCCAAATACTTCTACTGCCTGTTAAAAAGCCCTAATCTTTGAAAGCCCCAGACAACTACCTATTGTCCAAGGATGTGTTTCTTTCAGCTATTAAAATGTAGTTGCTGCTTTAACAGAGAACTGCTATTCTCATAGGAACAACATATTGAATCCATTTGCTATATCAGGATGAATTTGTCAGCATGTGATAGTAGACACCTTAGAGGTGAAAGAAACTGCGTTCTAAGACGGTGCATCCCATTTTGTCCACAGGACATTAAAACTTTCTGCCAGTTAGTGGTTAGTCTAAAATATATAATACTAAAATGATATTTTGCCCGTGTAACTATGAACACTCTCATGTGTAATGTAAACATTTGTCTTAGAAACCTATTAAATTTTTCATATTTTATTTCATGGCAATGACTTCCTCAGGCAAAGTATGAATGATGTTGTCTCTGACAAAGTCACCAGAAAGAGTCTCCTAAAACTATCAAGGAAGGACTATAGTGTTGCTATTCACTTTATAGACTGTCAATAATACCACATTTGATTATTTTAATGAACTTTACAACAGCATGAGTGCCAGGCGTCTAGTACTGTCATTAAAAAAATTTAGATGAAGTATACCTTGAAAAACAGTCTTGCTTCTTTTTTCAAGGAATTTGTAACGAAAGAAGCTAGGCAAGCACAGGTGTACAATGTAGGCAACCTATAGAAATGCAGTTTGTAAAGGTTGGGAGTGTCAGTGCCAGAAATGCATAATCCCAGTGTGGCCAAAAGGTCTCACTTGACCAAATCTGGTAAACAAACAGGAGTTCAAAAAACATGTGGATGTGGCACTTCAGGACATGGTTTAGGGGACACGGTGGCGCTGGATTAATGGTTGGACTTGATGATCTTGAAGGTCCTTTCCAACCTGGTGATTCTGTGAGTGCAAGTTCTTACAAGGGTTAAGTGAACAGCAAGGGGGGTTGTTCCAGCGTGGGAAGAAGAAAGAGTAATTTAGATCTCAGATACCCCTCATTCTCTCCTCTCAGCTTTTGTGGAAAAGGTGGGCTCCGTAAAGACCCAGAAATATGTAACTGCAAGACCTCCAGAGAAAGCCTCACAAAGTGGCTGAGATGCTGAAATAGATACAGAAGATGCGGAGGAAGAAATACAAGCTAGAACTGAGCTAGTAGTTTTCTTTTTAACTGTTTCCATTAGTGCAAGTCTGTATGTTGTAACCATTTCTGAAATAAATAGTATAAACTTCTTCTGTCCCCAGATCTTATTCAGCAGTACTGCTGAATGAGTGAACTGGCAACACCAAGTACTCCATTTCTCAGGAAACTGGAAACCCTTGCACTGTTGCTCACTTAATCAGTTTAGGGATTCCCAGGAACTATAGTCCTTTATTAAGCAACAAAAGCTGTGCAGTAGGCTAGGGTGAAGGGTACCCCTCTTGAAGAGAGAAAAATAGAATTATTTTATAAAATAATTACTATTAGGTCCAATAGGTAGATAGATACAACAGCTGTGTAGCTATCTACTCAGTTTTTAAAGATGTTGTACTAGTAGATTATTTCCTATACTTTAAATAATGACCAATGATTTTGTCTGCTTTGTAAGTTAGGCATCCACACGGAAATGTTAAAAAGACCAATTTTCTAAGTGAAAATTACTGAAGAAAGATCTTTTGCAATATTTTTTCAGCGGTAATGAATGCCTGGCACATTTAGAAAGCCTATTAAAGGCACATATTTCTCACTCTACCACACCCAACAGAAATTTCATGGCAATGAACGGAATAGATTTTGGAATTACTGTACTGCATTGCTAAGACAAAGATTAGATGACAATCACACTTTCCAAAATGGAGGTTGAGTTTCTTTCAGTTATTTTCTGTAGATTTTTTTTATAGTAATTTATAAAAGAAATTACCTGCAAATATGAAAATTAAACTATTGAGTGAAAGGCAAAATAGTTGTCTCTAGATTCTTAATGTGATCATGGTACCATACAAAGCTAAGTGTGCCCGAGACGGTAATGGAGATTCAGAATGGCCCCTACCTTTAATGGCACTTCCAAGGCTGCGGTTTGCTGCAGAGACTCCATTGTTCTTTTTACCAGTGCTGTAAGGAAAATTTGAAAACCTACAGCTTTATTTTCCATGTTAGAATTGTTATATAGAAAAAAAAAATCACAGGCTTTATATTCTGTTATATAATACCTGCATTTCTACATTTAAAAATTTGACAATTTTTTTTCAGATTTTTTTAAAAGTTAAATTTGATCTCTTGTGGAAGCTTCAATTCCTTACTTTAAATTGAATTTTAGGGTGAAATTTGGGGAATTATTTAACTGATATATCCCATAAATACAGAAGTATGGCACATATATTTTAGATAGAGGCACAGCATGTCTGGGTGCTGTATTTCGCAGCTTTCAAGTTCAGTACTCAACTATATGTTTGGTGAGATTTATTGTATTTTAATTTTCTTGTGCAGCCATAAAACTCAATCTAAAAAAAAAAGCTAGGAAAAAACCCAAGCCAGAAGTCTGAACTGTCTAAAATATCTTATTCTTCAAAGTAAAAAGATCAGGGACAAATTAGAAAAAAATCTTCCCTGTGGGATAGTGGAGCTATCAAGAATCTAAACAATTAAACTTTGGTATGATTTATGTAACTTAACAGCTCATCACGTCATAACACTATGCTCACTACTACTGTGAAAATGCATCTATAATTATTCCAAAACAATCATTTGGGACCAGATTTGTCATCCTTGCTCATGCCAGTTAGTGTTTTGCTTGAAAAAGATTGCTGCTGCAACATAATATGGTTCTAATAAAAATCAAAGGGAGATTCAATGGATAAATGACTTTTAAAAAAGAAGTAACTTTTGGTACTGAAAGTGAAATAGGAATATCAGGCACCCCCAGAACAAAAGCTGTTGAGCAACCTCCATTTCTCTGACAGGATGACTGAGTAAATAATACATGTCATCATGTGCCTTATAGAATTGAGAAATATCAGGGTATGCAATACGTGGTGATAACTGCTTGACCAAAACCCACGTGATTACTTAGAAGCTTTCTTGGAAGTTATCCCTTGATGCACACCATGGTTCTTTTGCAGCTGAGGTCAGCTGCAAGACAAGAACTCTAAGAAGCTGCCTATGGTTGTTGCTCTGGCTGCTGCCAAAACCTTTTCTTACACAGAGTAGTATGTAATATCTTGTGTTACGTCTGTGACACTGAGGCTGGCTTGATAATAATGAAGAGGATAACTAGCTTCTGCCTGAACAGAAGTGGAGTGCTTAGACCATGCTGGCTCGCTCAGATTTGCATGCTAATGAGCTGTCATAAGATTTTCTATTAAGTACAGATTATGCAGTAACTCAAAAGATCAGTGGCTGAAGTGCCAAGGCTGAGGAAATGGAGACATTTGTTGACACATCTATGCACAGTTACACATATATATTTGCTTCATGTTAGATTTGAGGTAGTTTATGGGCCAATGTAGGAGACACAATCGTTTTTGGAGAGCAGAAACAAACATGACAACCACAGATTGTGAAGGGGGAAGTGCTGGCCTAAGTAATTATCCATTTAAAATCTAGTCCAAGTCAACATGACTATTAATAGAGAAGTGTTGGACTGCCTCCGTCTTGAGAAGCCCGCTCTGAATCTGAACAAGTTGTCAGCTCGGGGAAGTGAGCGATGCAGCAGACATCGGGGCACTCCGACCAGGTGGCATGCCTTCAGAAGCTAAGCGGGTTGCCAGTTAGTCCCTGGGTAAACATTTTTTCCATCGGTAAGTTCCCGACCAGGCTACAACTCCACATAACAGCATAACATGTGGATTCTGCACTTCTCAATCAGAATCACTTAGTTCTGTACGTTCCACCAAAGCACTCGCGAACAATTTCTGGGCACACTCAACTCTGTGCAACTTAATGGGAGGAATAGGCCTTTTTGACAAAAAGAGCTCCCATGGACAATGAAAGAGGGAGCATGAGTCAGCGGCACCGATTCATGGGTTGAAAGATGTGAGCGGTGTGATAAAAGGCGCTGTCTGCATATGCACTGAGTTAGACCAGTTCTCCCCCTAGTTCTCTAGACCTCTGAATTTTTGTAGTTCTCTCCCACATAACTGTTACCCTCAAAGGGGATTCATGATGGCAGCAATGATTGCAACACCTTTCTCTGTTGGTTCACAGTTTTCACTTTAAGGCATCTGGCACGATCAGAATTCTGCTGCATCCTTAATTGCTCTTAATTTTTAAAAGCACAGATTACAGTGAGCACATCAGTGAACAAACCTAATGGTTCCTCATTCCCTTTGACAACCCATTAAAAACCTCTCCATGGGTTTGCTCCATTTTCTTCATTGTTTTTTTCTGTGTCAGTTCAGCTCCCTGTTCTCTTTCTCATGTCACACTGACTTCTCCATCTCTTACCAGAGTTTACTGGGTGGCATAGTAAAACCATTCATTTCAAGCAATCTGAAGATGTTTTGCCTGCATTTCAGCCTTTTGAAATCACATCTTTGAAAGTATCCAAACGACTTGTCTACATCTACTTTACAACAGATTTTGAAAGAAATTATAAATATATAATGATAACAGAAATATCAAGAAAAAGCAGCTGGATCACCACTCCTGTTCAGTAGCCTGCTAAGACAATAAAGAGTGAAGAAGGAAGCATTTAAACAAAGTTACAATCTTTGCACAAAATTAAATAGGTAAACGCTGAATACATCTAGGCCGGAAATTTAAACTTCTAGATTTTGAGGAGATGAAATTCTGGAACAGTCTCCCAGTGGGAGCAACTTTTTACATGGAGATGATCATTTATAAATGAGACCATATGGCATGTTGGTATGCAATCACAGGAGAGGTCTGCTTTAGTCCTATGTATATACTATCTGATTCTCCTGCTACTCTCTCACATCTTCTTGAAAACTCTCCTCCTTCTCAAGGCTCAAAATAAACAATCCAGAGAT
Organism: Phaethon lepturus; assembly: GCF_000687285.1. Taxonomy (NCBI): domain Eukaryota; kingdom Metazoa; phylum Chordata; class Aves; order Phaethontiformes; family Phaethontidae; genus Phaethon; species Phaethon lepturus. The sequence continues at coordinate 40,501 of NW_010556991.1, read as the reverse complement.
ACACAACTGTATCTTCTTTATCTCCTATCCATTGTAGGGCATGGTCACTAACATCAGTGACCACAACGTTTAAACAGATCTGCCTCCACCACTCTTAATTTTTTGTTTCTTTTGTAAGATTTAGATTGGAGGCTTTTGGGGTAATGATTATTTCTGTTCAGTCAAGAATCTAGCATATCTAGGGCACATAAATTATTAATTTTAAAATGTTCCTTTGCAGCCAGCCATATACTGTAGCAGCATCTGTAAAATGTAGTTCTTCCAACCTTTGCAATTTATCTCTCAAACCCCATAGTCAGCAATTCTGGGATTTGTTGATTGTGCTCATCCTGGAATCTTTTGTAAGTGCTAAGTATGTTAAATGTTAAAATGTTACAATACTATGTATAAAAAAAATTGGTGACAGCAAAGTGAAGAGATCATACAGGAATTGAAATTTTCACATATATTTTAACATGTATTCGATTTTCGTAATACTGGCCAGAATAAATATGCTTATTGAAAGTGTTGTGGATAGGAGCAAAGACAAGACACGCATGCCTGCTGTGGAACAAAAGCTTATTTATCCCTTTTGAACTGATGACATTTTTCAAGCTCATTCACTTATGAAATTATGACTCCAGAAACATGTCAAAGCTGGCCAGACATATATGATCTATGGAATAGTGATTTTTGCAAATTGAAAGCTATCTATCTGGAGGCATCTTTAGTTTATGCACCAATGTTTTTCAAGTTAGAAAAAGGTAGCTCAGAAGACAGAAAATGTCACTACCTTGAGGTGACCAGTTCACTCTTTTTGTTCTTCTGTTACTTAATTCCCCTTTTGAACACATGCACTTTTTCGTGCAGCTCCCTCAGTACCCATTAAGCGGGAAATTGTAGCAGAATAAAATGAAATTTCATGGAATTTGTACATGAGCCAAAAATTTGTATTAGCAAATTAAAAAAACCCTACGATATTGTTCTTTAGGTAGTAATAATCTTAATGTATCTTAATATAAAAATAAACAGGCTTAGTTTATTCTGATTTTTTTTTTCTTAGGCCAATCCTTTTGGTGTTCTTACACTTAAAGTAAGTATTTCAGCTGAAATATTTTATACCTGGTAAAATATTAAAAAATTGTTTAAAACTCTATGTTTTACATGTACCAAATGTAAGAACGGATGCAGAAATTAACCTCGTTAATTCTATCAATAAGGTATGATTATAAATGAGTTCCCCAAAAAAACCTCTAAAATATGCCCTAATGGACTGTGATATTGAACGGTCCAACATGAAGTACTGGAATACACATATTTCTACAAAAATGTTATTTCAAGTAGCAAGTGTCTGTCTTTTAATTATACTTCTCACTAATGGATGCAATTAAGCAAGCATAGTGACAAGGAACAATCCACAGTGGCAAAGTTCACCTTTCAAATCCACCAGGTATGTATGGAATACACATCAGAAGCTAGATCTTACAGTTGTAACTATGGGTGTTCCTGTACTGTAAAAAAGAAACTATTCTGCATTTCTTTACCCCAAGGAATATTGCCCCTTTTAGCAGCAATGTATTCAGAATAATCCAAGGGCAAAGGAGGCATTTCAAACAGAGCATGCAGAGGGAGTCTCAGAAATAGTCTCCATAAAAAGGAAAACTGGGTTCTGCAATTCCTGAATACTCTTTCCAGAGTCCCTAGACAGACTCACAGTTTGATTTGGGGACAGTCTGTCTACCTGATTACACAGACTTCAGAACTCAGAGATGCTGAGCCCTCGCGGATCCAAGAGCACAGTTTTTGGCAGTCCCAAAATATCATCTGCCTTTCTGCTTCCTGGGTTGCTGGAGAGCTCAGGATGTGAGGAAGCCAGACAGGCAAGCTGGCTAGAAACCAGGCAGATTATTGATGGTAAAGCTGACAGTCTTCTGCCAAAACCAAACCAATTTCTGCCAAATGTTTTGCTTTGATCTTTCCAGACACTGCCTAATAGAAAATGAGGATTTTTAAAAAGCTCTTTTGCTGTCTTGTTCTTGCCCTAAACAGAGAATTGAGTCAAATAATATGCCACATCTTTCTTGAAAATTTCACAATTCAGAGTAGTATGTGCTTTATTGTATTTCAAAGTATGTCAGAGCCTGGACACTCAAAGCCGTGTTATAAATAAATGATGTTTTGCCTTGTCCATTCAGAGAGAACTGTATGCATACTATAAAACTGCAGGTGATGGATTCTGTTAGAAGAATGTATTCGTCCAAAATACTGATAACACCTACCTTAAGTGACATGTGGTATTTTGTGCAAAAGTAGATATTAGAAAAAAAAAAGCACCTTATTGCTTGCCCCTTGTTTATCAAATTAAGAAGATGCAAAATCACCTGCTGGGTATAGATTATTAGGTACACTACAAATTGCATTTCTGTATACTGAAAAGTGCTGAAAAATCTTATTGTGGCCTATGAAATCCTAAGCAGGAGTAGAGAAAGCACAAGCATTATCATTGCCTTGTGGCAATTCTCAGCCTCCACTCTGGAAAGTCTTAGAAGCAAATAGAAATTTTAATGTTGTAAAACAATATGAAAGAGACACTTCCATAAGGGAAATGCTGCTGGCATATGTTCTGTGCTATGATCTAACTGCAATAATACTATTTTTCTTTATGTTCCTCATTTATAAATCTTAAAAGTATTTTAAGATTTCATATCCATTATGCACATAAGAAAACTGAGACACACATATTTGCTGTTGCTTTCCTGAAAAAGTAGATCAGAAGCATGACTGGAATCAAAATGCAAACATGCTGAATAATAGGCCAATGCTTCTTGGATCACACTAAGTGCAGGAGACTAACACAGCACTGAACTGTAGTCCATTAAAGCCATCAAACACAATTTTTTAGCTTTAAGTCCATGTCTTTTCCTTTACTGAGCTTTGTGACTGTACAACTGAGGTTTCTCTCTGGATCATTGAGCTGCAGGCTGGAATCTGCAAGTCAGCAAATTCTGTAATTTAAAGTTTCTGAATGGACAAAAGCTCATTAGATATGTAAAGACAAAGCTGACAGCTAAAGAATATTGGCAAATAAAAGAAGAATAAGGACTTAAAAAAAAAAGGAGGAAAAAAGGGAGAAAGAACTTTGGGTAAAGGATTGAGAACCATACTTGGACTTCCAAAGCACTAAAGTAAATTAGAAGCACACATCCTACTGATTCTCCTTCTTTGGTTTAAAACTCACATATCTAATTTGTTACCTCAGTTAGCAGCTCCTGAGATAATTGGAAAAGATTAGTAGAAAAGAGTCTTCCTATTTAGTTTCATCTGAAAGGAATCTAGGTCAACCACTCTCAGGCTGCTCTGTGATGTGAACCAAAACTGTTCACACCAAGGACTGGGGACAATAGGGAGATCTGCTTCATCATCGTACTCCAGACTGGAAGTTACATACTAATGCAGATGCACCCTTTCTCTGCCTATTCAAATCAAGCAAAATCCTCGTTAATGACGCTGAAGGAAGAGCCAGCTTCGGTCACCTTTAAGACAACTTGGATTAGTCCTTTTACCAGTAGCAGAACTATTCGCAAAACACAGAATCCCAGAATGGCTGAGGTTCGAAGGAACCTCTGGAGGTCATCTGGTCCAACCCCACTGCTCAGACAGGGATGTCTAGAACTAATTGCCCAGGATGTGTCCAGATGGCTTTTGAATATTCCCAAGGATGGAAACTCCACAACCTCTCTGGGCAACCTGTGCCAGCGCTCTGTCACCCCCACAGTAAAAAAAGTGTTTCCCAATGTTCAGAGGGAACTTGCTGTGTTTCAGTTTGTGCCCATTGCCTTTGGCCTGGCCACTGGAAAGAGCCTGGCCCCATTCTCTATGCTCTCTCCCTTCAGGTATGTATACACATTAGTAAGATCCCCCCTGAGCCTTCCCTTCTCCAGGCTAAATAGTCTCAGCTCTCTCAGCCTTTCCTCATAGAAGAAATGCTCCAGTCCCTTCACCATCTTTGTGGCCCTTTGTTGGACTCTCTCCAATCTGTCCATGTCCCTCGTACTGGATAAAGTACTCCAGGTGTGGCCTCACTGATGATGAATAAAGGGGAAGGAAAGGACTGCATGAAGAAATGAAGAAGGAAATAAATGTCTCGGACTTGTCTTCAGCGTTAAGGAAAAGACATTTTATCACTCCTCTGTTCTGAAGTAAGTTGAGTATATCTGCAGGTTACTGTATTGCAGAATTTCCTTTTTTCCTTTGCCTCTTAGGGCAAAGTAGAGACAAACCTAAAAAGCAATCTTCAATCAGGAGAATGAAACAAACTTCCATCTTGAACACTCAAGCTTGGCAGTGTTAAGTGCAATGACAATTTACAAGGTATCTCAGACCTCTAGACCGCCCAGGTCCATTTCCTAAAGGTCATCTTAGCAGCTACAATTATATGGTGATAGTTTTGAGGCAGAACAAGGAATTTACAGGTATGTTTGTTCCACACACTGCAGCTAGATGTGGAGATACGGGAACTAGTTACGCTGTGGTGTGTAGAGCAGATACATCTTGACTATTTGAACTGGACTCTTTTTGTGTTTTCAGAAAAGAGCCTCAAGGTCATCATGCTTATATAGCGGCATAATTTATTACTATTAGTCATATGATGTCTAGAGGTTTTTTCTGTTAAACTGGAAAAGTATTGATTTTGCTGAAGTTACTACAAATTCATAGTAGTAATGGAGATCAAAATTTGACCCGATGAGGGCAGAATCTGTGATTTTCTATATGTATAAGCAACCATGAATAATTTTTATCTTTTGGGTATGATATTAGCTTTATATGTAACGCAAATTGAAGTAAAATAAGATAACAAAAATCATTCTATGCTGTCTTACAGATTGCATTCAATATTCAACTTTCTAACTCTGAAACTATGGCACTTTTAGACATTGGCCTTTTCTGAGTAGATATGGCCATCTCTGATAAATTGTGTGGTGTTTTTTAAAATTAAAAAAATACTTCTGTATTTAGAGGTCAAATGTTAATATATTAACCTAATTCATTACGATGCCCCTAATGTTTTGAACTTAAATATTTCCCAAGTTCTTTGTTTTGATTAGATGGAGATTTAATGTTCTCATTATGAACTAATACTCACAAGAGGGATAAGTGATGAAATGAGACTAATACAGCAAATTGCACTATATAAATGAATGCAACACAGGAAGATGAAATTAATGTCTTCTTAGATGCTTAGGTCATAATGGAAGATTTTTCTTGTATTGGTTAATTTAAAATATTTGTGACATTGTTTTAGCCAAATGTATTGTTGAGCTTCAAACCAGATCAAAGTTTGTGAATAAATGTTTGATGCCTATAGGAATAGATCCACTACTTACTGGAGAAGAGACCCAACAGCCTCCTGTGTGCCCTCGTTTGCTAGCTAAATTTGTACCAGATGCTGAGACAAGCTCTGGCTTAGGAAATAATGCCTGGAAGTAAGCCAGATGAGAGGATAAAAATGTAGGCAGGAACTTTTACTAACCCTTAACCTTGAAAGTTCCATCATAAAGTTCTCTCAATATAAAAAAAACAGTAAACTAACTTAGAAATTACAGTACATTATATTCTTACATTAAGAATGTCATATTTCTTTATGTAACAGGACTCAATCATAAATATTTAAGAAGTTACTTTCCAAGCCATTTTTTTAAGCTTGTTTATTTCCTTCTAAAACCCATTGAAACCTTTGAGAAAGTATTATTATTATTTAGCTTTACAAAATTCACACATTGCATGAGGGAATCTTGATAGGAAAACTAAATACAAATAAGCATGTTGATGAACTCCAGATGAGGAGTATACCACGTTTTATCTACATAAGAGCCAGTCATGGAAAACATTCCGAAAAATCTGCTTAGTATACATTTTCTTAACCATGAGAATCAATGTGCTGCTTCTTGTTACATTAATTCTTTATCCTCTCAGAAATCACAGGTTATAGGGATTATATATAGGGTGTGGGAGAGAAAGAGAAAGAGAGATTGTATTTACCTGAAAATGCCTGAATTTGAGAATCTTCTACTTCAAACAACAACTCATCATGAATCTGGGCAATTAACCTGAAAAAATTTCAGAGACTTTAGATAACATATGCCAGAAATTTCTAACAGTGCTTTCCATTCATATCATCAAGTAATTGTCATATGCACAACGGATATGTTAAAGTGAAAATAAACATCTAAGAAAATGAAAAATTCATTAATGGAGTTAAAAGGATTACCACTCCACATATTCTGAAAATTTAAAGGCCATGGTTATAAACCCAAACTGTGCTTGCTTAGCTTATAAATGTCATTCAGGGATTTGACGATGTGACAAGGTGTTACTGAAAACCGATGTAATTTGCAGAAAATTGCAAGAATTTACAGAGACAGACTATGTTTTGTTAATATAGCTTGATTTTCTCAAATTGAGCTGGAATAAATGTGGTTGCAAATGGGCAGTTTTACTAATGCAAGTTAGGTCAATAGTAAGAGTACTTGGCTAACTGGTATACCAATATTAACTCCAAGTACAAGGCTGGCCAGTGACTTGAGTCATTTCCAGGAAATAATCTTTTCACTTAAGTGCAAAGTAGGTGTCCTCATGCTGACAAACAAGTGGGTTGAAGAATGAAAATGCAGGCGTAGATAACCCAAACCTATCTGTTGCCTCTGCTACCGGCACAGTTGCCTTCATAAGAACAGAGTGTACAGCTGAAAGCAGCAACATCTTGAAAGCCACGCAACTACATGTGCCTTGAACTCTTCAGCTGAGCCGTTTTGTAATGAATTTATACTGCTGCTTTATTTTTCTCTTTGTCTGTATTAGCTTTATATCGATAGCTCTCTTGCACATGGACTGTGTCTTAATTGTTTAGTGCTTACAGGAATAGCACTCTAAATTCTTGGTTTCGGTGCAAAAGTACTTTCACAATGGAAATAATAAATGTGTTTGAATCAAGACTACAGCAAAATAGATATGATTTAGCACATATAAACTTTGAGTGTAATTCTCAGGAAGGAAGGAAAAATACTGTATATCTGATTAGACTGTATTCCTACTAGGTTTATTTTATTACCTCTTTAATTATTGTAGCTGGGAGCCTAAGTCATGAAACTGTACCACCTCCTTCCAAATTGCTTTGCAATTTGTATACAACATTTAAATTAATGCCCATTGTAGACTTTTCTTAATACCTAGCAGTTATTCAAGTACATAATTCTTTACAAATGGCTGAAACATCAATATAGTTACTACTTATAACTTCACAGCTTTCAGGAAAATATCCTAGGATAGTTTCACACTGCCTTAAATTACAATGTGACATTGACTAACAGTGTGGTGAGCTCTAATAATAGATCTTAAATTATTAGTCACTTACAACACAGTCAGAAGCACAGTGAAACAGATTAACATATTTCTAATAGGAAATTGGGACACAGGATACAAAAAGAAATAGATGAAAAGACCAGGATCATCTGTAGCAAGAGAATACAGTTACATGAAAAGTTATCATTTCCAATGCAAGTAAATTAATTAAAGCAAGAGATCCCTCATAATCATTGAAATGACATGTAAAAAGATATAAATCAGAAAGAACTGTGAATATTAAAACCTCTGAATATACTGTGAATCAATGGAATAAGTGAAAATAATTGCATTGATTAAACCAGTGCAATAAAAATGTGATAGACCAGTTATTATTTGTACCAGAGTAGTGTCTCATGCCTTCAATCAGGATTAGAGCACCATATATTCTGAATACTTGGTAAAGTCCTTTCTTAAAAGAACTGACAATATAAATTAAAAATGTTATCATAAATTTATCAGGATTTAGGAATGGAGGAAAAAGAATTGGATTTTCAAAACCACTCAGCATTGGATCAACTGATGACCTCATGTCCATGCTAAAAATAAAACCGAGTTCAGGAGGAGCAGGGTTGGACCAGAGATCTGTGCTACCTTATGTGAGTCAGAAAACCTGTGGAAGCAATGTTGAAATGAACTCAAAATCTCTGTCTGGACAGCACAATGGACTTGCCACAACTCTACATGCTCCAGTTCATCTACTGAAACCAGCACAGCTATTTTAGCTTGATTCTCCATCTGGGCTAAAGAACCCCGTTTCTCAGTGCTTGTCATCCTGAATAGCACACCCTACCCCCTCGGTTATATTGCCAGTTAACTAAGGAACTGCACAGAGTTGCAGAATTACATCTACGCTGTCTTAAATATCTTTAATTTGAAGTTCAGGACAATATTCTGTCTGCTAAAATACAGACATAGAAGTTAGCGTTGTTGGTTTTCTCTCTAGCTCTGCTACTATCCTGTTAAACAATGCACATTCAATTAGAAAATGAGGATAATATTTATCTTGGAGACGTGACATCTAAGAAATAAGTATTTCTAATACATGTCTATTTTCAAAAGAAAGATATTATATAAGTTTTAATTAATGCTAAACATGATTTCCTAGCTTGATGCCGAGAAATGGAATAATATATACTATTTCCTCCTTAATTTTTATGACCCAAGTTACTTTTTTTTTTATGATCTCTTATCTCTTCTTTTTCTTATCCATCTCACATCAACTTAATGGGTTCTGCTCTTGCAAGTTTATAGTACAAGGCCTCCTGTATTTTTTCAGGGTTGTTAAAGTAATAGCATTCACATGCAATATGCTGTTCCAAAGAAGGAAGCATTCAATTTTATATGAACGCAGATGAAAGAAAAATCAAAGCAATTTATACATTCAGAATTCATAGCTTTCACCATTCCAGTGCGTGTGCACACCCACCCAGTGCACACCTTGAGTGATACAAGTTTGAAAAAACTCCGACACTTTTGATTAATAGCTTAATTGAATCATTTTCACTTGAAGGAATATTGAAATAGCAAGCTCCTCTCATTATCTCTTGCTAAAAGGTATGGTAAACTAGATTAGAGACTGCCAACCAGGCAGAGACTAGTACTTTTGTTGTTTTACAGATGATAAGAATGACTTTGATTTACAAGCTAATATTTTATTAACTATTTTCCTGATTGCCTGCAGATTAGGCATCATTTTTTATGAGTACACATATGATATCTTTTACTGAGAAACATGACCTGCATCTGACTATGACCGTGGTGTGGAATGGAGATCCTGCTACAACCCGCACCTTCAAATGCAGAAGTATTTCTGTGATTGCCAGTCTGCACATGGGTTTTGACATCAGTTTAGTGTGTCCAGCACACAATATCCTTCTTAAACTATTATGCTGCACTATAGAATTTTAAAAAGAAAATCTTTTTTATTCTCTTCAACTGTATTCATCATTCTTCCAGTTTCCTATGAAACAACACAGACTAACTTCTCAGGCCTTCCATGGATCCATCCAGTTATCTTTATCATATTGACTTAATATATGCCCAAACAAATGAAACTATCATCAAGAGATTTTTTTCATAGTATTCTATTTATGAGACCATATTGCCTCTTTACAGTTTATTTTTTCCTAGTACCAGGCCAGTTTGTCTAATATAAGAACAAATGAGGCTTTTCTTTGTTACTGTAAAGCAATGTATTCCGGATCTGGACCTCTCTGTTCTAAAGTACAGAATTGCAAGTTTTTCCATGACTGCTTCAAATGTGTTGCCTAGAAATAAGTACACTATTGAACTGACTTCAATAAAACAGCTATTATCTTATTGGCGAGCAACTGTATTTCTTTACCATTAAAGGAAACATTTTGTCTAAACTGCAAACAAGAGTGCTGTGGCATGACATGCTGTAGAGTCTATCGTAAGAACATCCCATAGAAGAGGCAGTGTAGGATAGGGAAAAGAAAGACAAGATCATCATAGTAGTCTTTCTCAGAACCTGTTTTTTAACAGCTATGTGCAGTGCTTCAGGCCATTACAAGATGTCAAGAGATGCTCAAATAAATTCATGATCCTTCTGTATTCAGGATCTAAATTCAGCCAAGTTAGGCTCTGAATTAGGGGTTCTGCATTGACATCTGGAAACCCCCAACTCTTTGCACTGACTTTGCAGGGGTACCACCTCCTAATACAGCTGTCTGCATTGGATACCTGAAGTTAGCCAGAGAGAACAGCCCTCTGTACTTTTTTGTGATACGTTTTTGTATCACCAGGGACATTTTTACTGCTGATAACACCACATCCAAAGCATAATATAGTCTAGTTTTCCAGACTGGTCTGCGTGAAGATAATACAAGATATAAACCGCTGATGGATACCTATGGACTAACTGTGGGTTAATTTTCTCTGTCATTTGGTAGCAGGCAATCTGGACCCACCACACGCCAGCTTCAAACCACTCAAAATTCACCTCAATCTCAGCTGCTGTGTCTATCCACTTCCCTCACCACTGCCCCTGACACTCCCATGGGAGGTCTAATTAAGCACAGGCAGCACGAAGGATGGGAATGAGACAGGCCAAGCCACAGGTGTAAGGTGGTAAGTGTATTGCTTGAAGCATATGTGAGGGGAGCTGTCTGGGTTAAGAGTCTGAACAGAAAATAAATTAAAATTAAGTTTAAAATTGTGTAAGAAGTGCGAAAGCTTTAAAAAGAGAGGGTCCAACTGTCGTGCATAAAACAGTTGGACTCAATGATCTTCAAGGTCTTTTCCAACCTAAATGATTCTATAAGGAATTAAGGGCACCTTATTCTGGCGAAGAAACAGGCTGAGAGCTCAGACTGAAATAGTTTAAGATGCTTCCTGTTAGTTAGTTCTACATCTTCAGAAAAAAACCCGTGTGGCACCATCAGGTTGTCTAATTCTGAGCTAGAGTACTCAAGTGTAAAATTTCCATGAAAAATTGCACATTTTATTTCAAATTTGAAGACATGTTGAGAATTAAATCATAACTGAACAAAAGATTTCCTAAAGCCAAAGGATTCTCCTTGGAGAAGGAGCAAAAACAATGAGTTATTTGAAATCAATCATAGCTTATTTGTTTGAGTAAAAATACTAGTTAAACTTAAAAAAAAATCCTATAATGCATTACTTAAGAACATAAGACAATGTTAATAGTTAAGTTTTTATATAGGTGTAATAAAAATGTATAAACATTAAAAAAGTTACTAGAAGCACACTGCTTTAAAAGGTATTAATGATCACTTGGTAGCACAATAAGCATTTAGAAATACTTTTAAAAATCAGTCAATTTCTATTCACAGATGTTTTTCTTCTTATTTAAAAAAGCACTATGTCCCCGATCATTAAAATTAATACCATTTTCTGATACAACAGTATCAGATTTTATATCCCAAATATTAATATCCTTGTCTGTCATCCTATGTTATTCCCTTTTTTGATTAATAAAATAATCATCCAACTAGTAACATCACATTTTTTCATTTTGAATTTGAAACTTCTAAATGCATAATGGGAGACTTCAAAATTGCAGACAGGAGAGCACATAGTTAAAAGCTTTGTATATAATGATAAGTTTAAAAAAATTCCCAGAAGAGCATAAAACCTGTTAAGTGGTTAGGGGAAAAAAGATAAAAAGAGCAAGATATTTTAAAATCAGATAAATGAGGGAATACGAAAAAACATAATAATAAATGGAAAGACGTTTTATGTTCTGTTACTGAAAAACAAGAACTTAATGACTTGAAAATTTGAGAAATTTGTACTTAATAAATTAATATTTAATAAAACAAAATATTGGTTTGCAAGGCATGTAGTAAAACACATTGCCAGAAAAAGCCAGAATGGTTGCTCATGTAACAAACACTCATATGGATTTCAAGAGGATTTAGAAATGATGACATACAACGATTTTGGGGGAAGACTTCTAAACCTTCTGCTTCAGAATTTAGACTCATCCCCACAATCAGACCACGATGAAAATCTGCAGTGAGGCTATCCTACTACAGATCCTACACCTTCCTCCGGAAGCATCTGCTACTGGCCACAGTCAGGAATAATGGACCAGATGGATGTTGGATCTGATTCTTTTTAGAA
>NW_010556991.1:9110-28482 GCF_000687285.1 Phaethon lepturus | reverse complement strand
CCTACACTAAAACTGTATTAAATTTTTCCTGATACTACAAATACTACCTGTTGTTTAATTGCTGCACAGTTTCCCCACAAAAGTACACAGATTCCAGCAGAAAGAATGCCTATGAAGTTGTCATGTAACTAAGGAACAAGTTTATGATAATTTTGTAACATTTTGTAGACTTTCCAAGTTTCTTTTGAAGCTACATTTATAAGGATTTCTAACGTGGTAGTATAAAAGCTATAGTTTAAGATATATCATGCCTGTATAGATGTTAACCTGCATTAACTTCAGTCGACCTCTTTCAGTGTTTCCGTAATAAAGATATTTCGACATTTTGACTACAAAAATTCAGCTGACGTGAAGTTTGTTTTCTCAGCAGCTACATCATGAAAATCAGGAAGCTGAACAGATGGTTAATTAAAAAGAATAGAATTTTCACATGTACCCAAAGTGTTTTAAAACATATCAATCTAAAAGGTGACCTACAAAAGGTTTTTATAAATGGAAGTTTTTTATTTGTGTTGAATGACCCACATAAAGGAACATTGAAAAACCTGCTACATCATGAATGTCCTTTTTGGCTGTGATATTTAAGCATCTTAAATCAATTTAGCTCTTTATAGAAAGAATAAATCATTCTGACTTGTTCTGGTTCACTGTGCATGAAGTGTTCAGGTAACAGCTCACCATCTTGTGGATACATGTGAAATACTGCTTTAAATGCTTGAGGAAAGCAATGCTTTTGCTGTCCCAGCACGCCTAGAAATACAATGTTATTTGGGCACTTTGGGAAGCAAAGACCTACATGCTGGACTGGAACAGCTCACAGCTGGACTGTGGAGAGCTCACAGTCATTTCTGACCCAGCAACATGATCTAGGATGTTTCCTTCCGCTACTGAAGCAAAAGTGCATCTGTGATACAAAAATCTTATTCTCCTCTCAAGCAGAATCCAAAGCTTTTATCTCTTCCTTGTGATTCCATTTCTCCAGTATTAGGCTAAGGATGAAAGTTGACAATCTTGCTAGAGTTAATCCTTTAGAGCAGATCTGCAACCATATAGTGGGAAATGCGGGCAGAGTACTAGAGAAATAAGCATTTGCTTGAAAATCCTGGGTAACTGCTACAGAAGAAACATGAGTAAAAACAATTCTTTAATTCATGAAGAAGAATTCATAAGATTTATGCCCAGACTTAAAGAAAATCATCATACATAGCAGCAACACTAAGCAGTTTACTGAATGTATTTGGTTGAAGCTATGATTAATCAAGAAGTTGGTTTTATTAGTATGTCCTTTTGTAAGAATCTGAGAAACTATATATAACCAGTCAATAAAGTACTAATGCTTGAATCCCTACACACTTCATAAAAATGCCTCAAGGTTCTTGTGTGTAACTAAAACTGAAGCTACCTCCAACACATGAATCATTTGTTATTTATCATGTGATTTGTATCTGAAAAAAATCCAGGTCACCTAACGCAGTGCTTGATCCTGGGACAATTAGGGTTGTTTCTTATTAATTTAGCTATCTGCGTAGAAGTGAGCTGCATGTACAGTTCACCAACTTAGAAAATCATTAGGTTCATTGATTAAAGTGTTTGTTCCTTGAGGAAGACATACAAAACCTCCAACATCCACTGCTAATGAAAAGCAGCTAGGACCAAGAAAATAAGATCACATCTTTTCCTTTTATTTGCTGGTGGCTCCTTCTTTTCAGATCTTTCATTTACATCTGGCCTGTTGCTGAACCTGTCTCTTTAACTCGGCTCCAGCCATACTCAGAAGTAAAGCTGAGTGTTTGTGGCACAGGTCCAGTGCTGAAAGAACAATAAATTGGTGAGAAAGCAGAATTGCTGGATTCACACCAAATTACTCAATAGTTCTGTGGACTTGTTAAATTTACTTTGCCTGTTGTTGGGATATTATCATCTTTGATGATTTTCTGAGAAGTCCATGTAGCGCTAGGTAGATTTTGGGTAACATCACTGCATCTTCAGCTTACAAAGTGATATTTTAGAAGAATTGCTACAGGCAGCAATTCTTCCATAATCTTCCAGCATCCTTCTTTCTTACCAAGCTTCCATGCATCTGCCACTGCAATGATGTTTTAAACACTGAAAATAACTACAATCATCCACGTAAGTTCACCAAGCACCTTTCCACTCTCATCAATTCCATAAATCTGTCTTTCAGCTACTACTGTATGCCTTGATCTCACTTCAGAAGTTTCTTTGCTATCATCTGCCTGCAGCAAACATTCTGTGGAGGTTCTGTGAATTGTATCAGACAGGTAAAACCTGGCACTTGAATAATTTATGTCAGCAGCACATTTTCAGTAAGCAACCTGGCCATCAACAGCAGAACAGCATCTTAACAAAGATCTAGGTAATATGGAAGAAGTCTGAAGAAATAATTTTGATTACTCATCCGCGCCACACAAAATTCAGAGATGTTAACACTGATGCCAGTAGCTAACCCATAATAATATCAGTTCCTTATCATATATGTGTTGCATTTAATGCTACTTTTCCCCATTTCTATAAAATTATTTCCAAGTAGCTGACTGACTTTTTATTGTCAACAGCGTAAGTTGCTAGGCTGGCATTTGAATTAAGAGACGAAGAAACACAAAGAGAAAAATAAGACTGCTAGTTGACAGAACAGCCATTGATCAGTCACAGTAGAATACACTGTTTTGTCACCAGGGCCTCTCTGATGAAGCATCATGAAATGTAACTTTATTACGTTTACCTGACTTTCAAATGCAACATCGTATGTGCAAATAATAACTGAAAATCTACTGACTACTTACTAGTCATACAAAAATGAAGCTTCAGACTGTCGGGTCAGAGCTTGCTCATGGCCGAACAGCTTACAGCATATACAAAATGAATGCAGTGCTGTCAGTGGAGAAGACTGCAAACATGCCTGCAAACTAACGCTAAAAACTGTAAGACTTTATCTAGAATTTACTTTTTTTTTTTATTTCCAACATAAGGAAAACAAAATGTTGAGTGTTAGCCACTATTTGGCTACATCTTATAGGATACTGTCTCCCAGTGTAAACGTGGGGTTCATAATCACTTCTAAAGCATATATAAAAGATATTTCTCTTTGATAGGCTGTTCAAAGTGAAAACCCTGTTTCCAAAATTAGAAGTTCTAATAGGGAAAAAAAGTACTTACAAGGGGTGAAGATAGAAGAAAAGATAGCAGTGTGCTATCTTTGGAATGAATATGATCTGCTGTGATGATAATAGGAGACTGATTATATTTCTCTTTTTGGAAAAGCTACCGTGCATTCCTCCTGTTACAACAACAGCACCGATTATGTATACGCTTCCTTTTAACAATATTTTTCAAAGCACTTTACAAAGGATGTTAGGATCATTATCTTGACTTGACTGATAAGAAAATCAAGAAACAAGACCACTGAAAACATAACTAACTGCACGTCACCTGACAGACAAGTGGAAACACAAATTTTCAAGTTTCAGTCCTGTACTCTTTTGGCAAGACCACGGTGATGCTTTCAGATGCCTGAGCCTCCACCCAACCAGGTGAGTGTTCACAGAATTTATAAAGGCATTGATTGTGCTTTTCTGGCTTGTAAGTACCTACTAAATATTACAGCAAGGAGCCATAAATGACTATGAAAAGGCTCTCCCTTAGCAAAGCCATCCAGCTTTTAATGGCTGGCAGAAGTTCAAAATTGCAGTCTGCCTCTTTTAGATGCCCTTGCCATCTTGGTGTTGCCCAGCCATGATATTTATGATAGGAATAAGGCTAGGCAGTGATACTTCTCTGATGTCTGGTATAGCCATTCCCCTATGGGGGAAAAAATTCAACAGTATTTCACCATGTCTATTACTTCCTTAGCCATTTGGTGACACTACTTATTTAAAAGAAATGGTTTTGAGAAAGGACAGCCCAGGCAAAATTTTCTGTTGAGAGAAGAGAACATTCACAAGCTTTATCAGACATGGCATTAGTTGCAAAAAACTTTGGCTTTCTCAGAACTACAACGAAGAGCTAGTTATGAACCTAAAGATCTGTGTGCTAGCTAGGACCTGAAGAAGGGAGTATGTTCTTTGCCCTCTCACCATCACCACTTGCCTCCTCCAGTAAAGACTGTTGGCTGCTTGTCCCAGAAGGCAGCTGCTTTATTGCTAATCTAACTCAAAGTTACACCCGCTAAAGAACTATTCAACCAGGCCACAGCTGACAGATTCTGGCCTCTCTGTACAACTCTGGCAGCAGAAAGAATTATAATCGGCGCAGAGAATCTGCCCCAAAATGTACAATGCAATACATTATAGTACATCATCCAACATTTAACACATAAATTATCATCGTCTGGCTGCATGCAGTATCTTCACCAAAGAACCATTTCCCATTTCAGATTTATACTAGAAGGCCACTTATTTCTCTTCTTCTGGTAAAAGTTTGATGCTATTTTGGTCAAAAAGTTGCCACACAAGATTGCTACATCTAAGTTTTTATGACTTCCCCTTCAGGATGACTGCAGAAACACTGATGTTCCGCACTACTCGCTATCTCTGCTTTTATCTGAACTACTGCAAAAATTTCTGTTCTACTTGATTGTTTACTGCAGCATTGCTAAAGATGAGAATCCATTTTGTTTGTTTTTTTTTCCTGCATGTTTGCCTTCAAAGTATCTTTCTATTGCAGCAAATAATAATGCTCACTGACTCTCTGCATCATCTCCTCCACCCTTTATTACAGGAAAAATAGACTTCATTATTTCTGCTAGTGGCATAAAAATCTTAAGGACATTCTGTGATATCCTACCCAACTATGAGCAGTTACAACAGAAGAGAACCATGATGACATAGCTTTTCTTTAGCAAAGGAAAGCCATCTATACAAGAATAAAAAATGTTCATTTATTTTGCTTGAGCACTGGTTTCCTGATTCCTGTTTTTTTCCCAGCCCATTGAATGTTCAATTCCCATTGTACAATGCACTCAAAATACAGGAAGGATATGATCAGCGGGCTTGATTTCAAAGATGCGGAACTACCACTGAACTAGGTCTGACTGAGTTTAAATGGCCCCAGGGCACTTCATCACCTTGGGATGGATTTACAGATCCAACCGTTTAAGCACGAAGATCTAACTTGGAATGTATAAAACCATCCCACAAGTCCTTGCTTGTTAAAAGATTCAGAGGCATACACGATATTTCTACAGCTGTTTAAGATGCCCAAACCACATTCGTTTCAACTAATTTTGTTTTAAAATCAAACATTTTTGCAATCATTCATTACTAACCTGGCTGTTAAAGTTGGAGAACTGACAACAGAGGTAAAAATCTCCACCATAGCCATTTTACAAAGATCAGCTGCAGATCCTATGAGAGAAAGTGGTCTGATTTTAATTTGAAGCATGTAAAGGAAAATGTTCTTCTTGTAACTATGGCATAAGAATGAAAAACATCCAAAGGTTTTTAGTTATAAGAATTTGCAAAACTAGCAGATTCAATTCATGTAATATGTGAAACAGATCATAAGATTAGCAAATAACAAACTAAATAATTACATGTTAATTAACATCATAAAAGAATAATATTAAATTTTGTTTTAATTAAAGGTGAATTTGTCAATCACGGCCATGAGTTGAAAACTTCCTTTTCATAAAAAATGTCTGAACTTATCTAACTCTAAATTGGAATTTAAAATTACCTATAAATCAATTAAAATTTCCTGTCACAAAAGGTTAGAACATTGTTTCAGAGCTACATTTCCATTTGGAAACTTAATTTTATGCTTTTTCATATTTCCATGTGTAGGTAACTTATGTTCAGTACATTACAGTGTTAAGATCAGTGGTGCATAAAACAGTGTCATGTTATGTAACAGATTACGCATTTCTGGTGATCAAGAGGCAGAATGATTCTCCAGGCCTGCAGTTTGGTGAAGGGGTCTGTTCTGAACTGTATCACAGTGTTTTAATAAATTTTACATGAAGATTTATCAGATACAATACAAGAAAAAAATCTTTAAATAAGTATTGGAAGCCATAATTCTAAGTGCCTCATCAGATATCCTCAATATACTAGACCGTAGACATATTCCTTCTCACATCCCCTAACTCAATGAATTTGGAATTCTTTCTTCCAGAGTAGGGATAAAGAGCAGCCAGGTAGGCAAATGGCAAGGGTACTCTCCTGGCAGATAAGAGAGAATATCTAAGAGATCAAGGGGACAGACTTAACATCTCTTCTTTCTTCATGGTTTTCTGTGATGAACTATCGCCTCTGAAACTCTGTTTTACTCATTAACTATATCAAGTGCTGATTATTGAGATGGCTATGTCTAATTGTGAATTTAGCTCCAAATACCGGTTGTGTTTTCCTGTTCAAATGATGTGTCAAACTGATTCAATATAAGACAAAAAGGGACACATTGATATAGAATGTAAGAAAGGATGTTTCAGCAAAGGCCAGGTGACCTTCTTAGTGATTGTGAGAATAAAATCATATAGTCGAGTATTTAATCCATCACAATACATATGTTCTATATTTATTCTTCATGAAAAAATGTAAAGTAATAAAATATAGAAGAACTCTCAAAAGAAAAAATCTTTTCTGGGGAGACCTTATTGCAGCCTTCCAGTACTTCAAGGAGGCCTACAGCAAAGATGGGGACAGACTTTTTAGCAGGGCCTGTAGCGATAGGACAAGGGGTAATGGTTTTAAACTAAAAGAGCTTAAATTTAGACTAGGTATAAGGGAGAAGTTTTTCACAATGAGGGTGGTGAAACACTGGCACAGGTTGCCCAGAGAGGTGGTGGATGCCCCATCCCTGGAAATATCCCAGGTCAGGCTGGACGGGGCTCTGAGCAACCTGATCCAGTTGAAGATGTCCCTGCTCACTGCAGGGGGGTTGGACTAGGTGGCCTTGAAAGGTCCCTTCCAACGCAAAGATTCTATGATTCTATGATATGATTTTCAGAAAAAAGTTATTTTAATTATTTTAAAAGAAAATAATTATGTTCTTCTGGTTGACTTTGCCACAGTTTTGTAGTTTAACTGATATAGCATACTTTAGAAAAAGTATTTTGATTATATTTTTCTGACCAGTTCTGCAGTGCTTTTTAAAAATGTTCCTTAAAGCTAACATGATAAATAACATAATGGACCAGATGCTAGTGAATGGTGCTCGATTATTTTCCCAGTGCATTTGGAACTTACAAAACAGCAAACTCCCAGAGTAGAGTTCTTCCAACTAAATGTAACAGTTTTCATGATTAATAATATTGTAATAAAATACATGGTTTGCTCTATAAGGTTATCTAGAGCTGAATTATAACTGAAGAATATTATGCAGTTATATGCATTATCCAATTGTAGTAAGTTAAAGCTGGAACTCTACATTTCAATATTGTCATGCATCAGAAGAAGCCTTCTGCTATCAGTTGCTGTTCCTATAACCAAAAAGCAAACTGCTTAAATTAATTAGACTATTATAGATAAATATAAACCACATCTATGCAGTTTAGTACACTAACTGTGATAAAATGTTTTAGCATAATTAGAGGTTTTTTACAGTCTTTAAACATTATCTCACAGATGAAACCTTGAAATTAAAAAATCCTTGTAGTCTAGATGGAAATTTTTAATAAAATTTGGGCATACTGGATACTTTAGAGTTTTTAATCTTTGCTTCATCACACCTTCTAACATTGTATGTTTTGAATAATAGTTACACTATTTTCATTAGATTTGTCCTCCAGTATTATTTGAACCAACAATGAAATACGATAATCTTATTCTTGTAGGTTATGATACCTATAAGCAAGCATTTTGTAGACAGTCTTGTGATAGATTTGCCTCAGCTCCAAGCTCTTTGGACAGATGGACATAAGCAAGTGCTGCCCAGAAGGCCATGTAGCTTTATTAACGCGACACTGTACACTCAGCAGGACCCGCTGTATTAGCTCAAGGATTGTGCCTTCAACTGGAGAGGGCTGCTGGCCAGCTGGATGGAAACCCAGGTAAGCTGAACACAAGTCTCTGGAGAAGGTTGGACAGGCATGCCCAGTGCTACCAATGTGCAAGCTTTGCTGCAGACTTTATAAGGAGATTTTAAAATTCTACATTTGGGAGCTATTATTCAAGCAACAGGGTATATATTAGAATTCTAGATCTGTACATATCCTTGCAGAGACAGTACTTAAATTCAGTTACTAATTACAAGGAGCGTCAAACATGACATAAATACTTAAGTCATTTTTAAAATTAAACCTTAAAATGAATAATATTTTGAGAGGAAAAAAAGAAAAAAACAAATGACCCTTTCAAAAGGAAAATTCAAGTCACTTTATAAAAAGCACACCATCACCATGCCTAGAAAGCACTATTTACTCGCCTGTAAATTGTACGCTTCCAATATAACTTAATGGACACCCTGTCAGCAACAGCCAGTTGAAAAAATAATTCTTCCAAGGGGTGGCTTGGTAGGAGGGATCTCAGTCTTGGACTGCCAGCTCACTTTTTATTTTTTTCTTTAGGTGGATAAATTCTGTACAAGACTGAGCCCCAAGTGATTTAAACTGAGTGTGTTAATGCATCAGATTAACTAACATTTGAGTATTTTATGCTGATTTTTACATTTCCAACCTATATGGCAAATTTGCAATGTTTTTCTGTGAAAAAATACCTTTTTTCTTGCCCTCCACAAAATTAAGTTTGAATGATCCCTACAAAGAATGAGTTAGATTTCAAAACAAATAATAACAATGCACAACTCTTGAAATAGTGTATATTCCTCAAGCTAAAGCTATCTGGCAAAATAAAAGCTAGAATCTGTAAGCAGCATAATCACAGAAACCCTTTTGGTGTAACCAACTATCAAAACTTGAAAAGAAAATGCTTTAAGACAACAATACATCTGAAGCACTGAATTCTAGATATTCTCTCTATGCATAGTTTGTACCTATACCTACCTTTAACTACCACAGAGCACTATGGTGTACTAGAACATTGTGTTTTATGATACCGTTTACTGGCAATTTTCAAGGTAGATAGAATACATTTAAACTTCTATTCTATAGTAAAACTCATGCCTCAGTAGCCTACTCATGTAGACTGCTAGAATATTCATTCTCTTAGGATTATCAGAGTTTACCACTGAAGCCAAGTACAGATGAGGAGATAGGCAGATAAGTAGGAAGGTGGGCAGGTGGTTTTTTACCTTGAACAACAAAATTGACAGCCTGCCTCTCTGCTTGAGTGCGTAGTTTGTAATCCTGTGCATTAATATTAGCCAGTGGTCTTTTACGTCCCATTATGGAAACCACGTAACCTTGTAGGATTTAAATAGAAATTCGTATTCTTAGAGTGATTACAATTAAATTTCAAAAATTATTTTTGAAGCTAATACAGTTTTTTGTAATTATGTGCTGCCTGAGTCAAGTTAATACTTTGCCCTCTGAAAATAGTCAAAGCTT
Organism: Phaethon lepturus; assembly: GCF_000687285.1. Taxonomy (NCBI): domain Eukaryota; kingdom Metazoa; phylum Chordata; class Aves; order Phaethontiformes; family Phaethontidae; genus Phaethon; species Phaethon lepturus. The sequence continues at coordinate 19,019 of NW_010556991.1, read as the reverse complement.
CTCTTATTTAAACATTAACTGCTTATCGTATTTTTGGTCTAAGAATTATTTCATTCAGAGAATTGGTATATGTTATACAAGGAAAACAGCTGTTCATTAGAGCTGTATTTTCATTAGGAATGACTACTGATATACCAGCAAACTCTGTGGGAAATGAAACTATAAATACCTAGCAGAATTAGCTATCTATTAGCAGCCATAATTAGAGCTTTCCATGCAATGAATAGTTTACTTGGGAATAGCAAAGAAAAATCAATTTGTAGAGTAATTAAATCATTAATGAATATTTCCCCAAATTATCAAATAGTTTTGGGGACGAAAAACAAAGTTATAACTTTTTTTCTATTTTCTTTATGTGATATTTTCATGTCTCTTTTACAGCCAAACCTCCTTAATCCTAGTGTGGTAGGGGTTTTTAGTTTAAAAGAAATACATGAAAACACAGTTAAAGCTTCATGTTAGTCCTAATGATGTTTTTTGCCAAAACAACTATTCTGGAGGGCAAGTGAGAGGAGTTGAGAAAGGAAAAGAGATGTGACGATCCTTTTGTCAAAATAACACACACAAAACCTTATCTCAGCTTATCTTCAAAACTAAACTTCTTTTCTTATTTTAAAAAAAATTAAAAATCACCCATGTTAAAAATATATCTTTACAAAACCTTTCGTTATACTTCTGATCACCTTGAGTATCCATGAATTGTCATTAGATACTTATGGATGTTCAGACTGCTAAAGAATTTCATCTCCTCTTTGGCAACCAAGATATGCAAGCACATGTGGTAAGGACACCCCCTCAAACACAAAGGTATGACCTTACTATGGATGACACACACCCAGACTTAAGTGCTGAGGATAAAGATGGTTCTGCTGAATTAATACAGCTTTCTGCAAATTAGTATATTTCCAGGAGCACTGATACCAAAAGTACCAGTTTTGGAACAAGGAGCTGAATTATCTGGAAGCTAGGCTATTCTTTGGCAAATCATTCTTCCCAATTCAACTAAGATTTTCCATGAAGAACGGTATCTAAAGACAGAATTTTTGAAACATGAGATTCTCAGGGAAAAATAGATTTCCTGTAATATTCTTATTCCTGTGTGGTATGTCTCCACAGCAGAATCACCCTTGTAACACCCATAGCTGATTAGCATCCCCAAACAAATACCATCATTCATATAATAGTGGCAGAGTATGCTTCTGTGGTCAAAGATTAATCTTCAAATACATATTTGATTGAGGTCTTAATGTAGTCTTTGTAATATGTTGATAATTTAATCAAAAAACAACAATATAATAACATATATACTAATACACTAACAAAAATATCTTCATCACAAATTATTATTATTCATATTGTTATCACATCTACACGGACTATCAGACATTCATTACATCTAAATAATATTAGTTGGGTGGGTGCTGTTCACCGTTGAACTGCAGACAAGTAAAGAAAAGTTACCTTATAATGAGCTCACTAGGTTGGAATGTTTTTGTTGGGAAGTTGGATTCTGAGGTGGATTAACAATAAAAATTTTAAGTAACGTTGACCTGCTGCAATTTTTTGAGCTTGTACAATCAAAACAGATTGTTATTCTCCCATTAATGGTTAAAAAAAATGGTTGATAGATGGGAGTGAGAGGAGAAGTAAATACTAATTAGACAAGTATGTTTCGATGACATTAGTTACAACACTCTTGTCTATTAAACTCATAAACCAGATTCTTAATCACAGAAGTCTGCTTATTGAAATTCATTCACCTGTAAGTATGCTATGTTATTTTTAATAGGTGAAAAATATATTTTAAAAATGTAATATTTTACTAGATATGTTATATCGGGCTTAATTATAGCTAAAAATAGATTTTCAGTAACTTCACTTTTCTTTAGTAAGATTAATGAATGAAGGAATGCAACTGCGTGACACAAAGACAGTTCCTGCTTCCAGTAGATTTTTAAGGCCTATAAAGGACAAAAAAGGAATACGATCCATTTTCATGACTGGAAGTCAGTTATATGTTTCTATCACCCATACAACGATGCATAATATTATATGCAAATTTACTATTTATTTCCACAAAAATTCATAGTACAGTATACCCTACCAAGAAACAAAAGAAATAAATTTTGACAGTCTGCTAATTAGCTTTTAAAAGACAATATTTCAAGCAGCTATATTTTCTCTCCTGAAATTACTGCACTCGTAGGATTCACTAAATATAAATGAATATGTAGACTAACAACAAATTTGATGCAAGAGGAGTTTGCAGCTGCTGGCTCCAAGAAGCACTCTGCACACATCAGTCATCACAGATACCACCTGAACTTCAAGAACATAAATTCTGACTGATGCAAAGAAAATATACATTAACAAAGATTGGATCTGTAAATTGGCTCTTTGACTAAATGGCTGAAATTCCATGGTCCAGCAGCCACGTAGCATATTTATTAAGTAAAAGATTCCTTGGGCTTTTTTGTTTTGGAGTACATTATATGTCAAAATGATGCAGTGTAACTTGACATTAAGTAGGGTTCACTCGGAGAACAAATATCTTATTCTGTTAGCATCTTTCTGAGAAAAGGCAGACAGGTTTAACCAGCTTCTCTTAGGCTTAAAAAAGAAAAAACCTGATTCACCAAGAAATGATATCCTATCTTTTGCCTTGTCCTACAACTATGTGAATTTAGGTTGAGATGAATCTTTGTCTTCACTACTGTTACACACTGCTGATCAGTAAACCAAAATATGCTTACTGACATTGGATTACCTTTATTTCTGCATTGTTCAATGGTTTTCTTTGTAAATTCATGTACTTTCTTGTATTTTTGCATAAAACTCTCAATAAATTGACTAGCTTGAAGAGGAGTAATTCCCAGGCAGTCAGCAAGACGTTCTTTACCTGGTGGTAAAGAAATTATCTTTATTATGCAATAAAGCAAAACAGAAATCCACTACATACAGTAGCACTGTTACATTCACAACTGGTGGAATTCGTTAACTTTGCTTATCTCTAGGAAAGAGGACAGATCTGATATATTACAACCCTATTTCAACAAAGCTAATGTTTAACTTTGAGCCTGAACGTCTTACTGAAGTTACTGGATTAAGAATATTCTTAATAAGAAGTATAAAAGAAGTATGTAATTAAGAAATTCCTACTTATAATTTATACCTCTAATACGGTTGAAATCTCATTTGTTCACAGAATAACTTTGTTGTTTTAAGTATCATTTTCCTTTTTCAGTGTTGAAATCTGAAAACTTTGAGGAGCAGAGTTTGAAAATCCCTTTTAAACACACACAAATGTGAGTGAAGATGTAAAAAAGGATGGAGATGGTTGCTGGTTGAGTTTAGCTAAAAGCTTTAGATTTGGTGTAAAAGCCGCAGAAAAACTTAACTGCTGAAGTAATCGGACCAAGTAGCCTAATTTTAGAAAGGCCGTTAGGAGTCAGAGTCCTACGGATTTCCAACAGTCTTAGGCTCCTCAATGTCTGTAAAAATCTGGGTCCAAGATGTGAGATAAAAAGTTGGAAAAAGAAAAAAACAGAAAAAGTGTTTCAACAGAAAGAGAAAGGAATAATCGCTTTTGGATAGGATATAGGTGCACAATATATATTACGATGGATCTAAGAGCATTTATAGGATAAGGTGGAAGACAGTTCCAGAGTGTGAAAATATAAACTAGGGGCTACAGTTTAAACACATTTATAAACCAAACAGTTCCAGTAAAAATAAAACATACATCAACATTAGTCATATGAGGTCTGAAAGACAGATATATTTGTCAGCTGCAGAGCAACACAAAACCAGCACTGAGTCTGCAAAGAACATAAGCTGAGTGGCGATGTCTCAAGGCACCAAAGGCATTTGGTTATTCTCACAGTAATGCTGTCAAGAAAACTTATCTAGCGTTTTTGAAAGAGAGAAGATTTCAGCCACCTAAATGCCATCACTGTCAGTCTGATGTGCATTTCAGAACAATCCTGTAGCATTTTGTTCTCAGTCATGCCAGGAGCTGCAACGAGCCGCAGGAACACCAGTCTGGACAAGGTGCTAGAAATTCACAAGACATCCAGGATGACTCTTGCTGAGCTATTATAGATCTGTATTTTAGAATGAGTATCTTTAGAAAAAGATAACTTTTTTTTGACATCTAATTAATTTGGGTTTTCTTCCTGGGTCAGCAAATGATAAATCTATCTGCTAAAACATGTATTATTAACAGCTAGGAGACTGCTGTGGCTTCCTTAGAAAACTGTAACATCTAAATTTGTCCACATTATCCATTTAAAGAACTATTGATATACAGAAAAAAGTATTGCATAAAATAGTAGAAAAAATTAAGCTACAATATCAGTAAGGAAGTCTGCAAGGTTTCAGGGAAATGCAGTCCCTGGGAAGCAAAAACTGGGGAATGTACAGCCATGTAATTGCATCAGATCATGTTCCACAATGCAGGAGCACAGGTTGTACGAAGCACCGCTAAGGAGTGGACTAAAGCTTCCCTGAGCACTTTCCTTGAGTTATCTGTGCCAGGGGAATTGTTAGGAGCAGCCTATGAATTTTAGTCTTCTCCATACTGTAATACCACCTTTCAAAACTGAAAATATCATTAGCTTCTCTGCTTTTCATGTAAACATGTTGACATCCCTGTGTGTCAATTCAGGGCTTGAACATACTGCCATTGAATGGAATTTATTCCTTATTTTACAGATGTTTAAGTTGTCTGTGGCTTTAGTTTTACAAGATGACTGAGGCAGAAACAGGTGAATTAAATTGCTCCAAACCAAGCAGAAGACAGTAATACTGTCATTCCTCTCAATATTTGGTGTATTTATTAAAGTACCAACTTTTTGACATGAAAGTCTTCTTTCCTTATTATACTATTTTCTATCCTCCAGCATTATAGAAAAGACCTTGAAAATACAAACCAAGTGTAACCTAAAGCTAAGAAAACAAAAATTAAAAAAGGTTACTATTTACTGGATGAAAGACTGTCATTAACTCCTGCAAGCATAACACAGGCAAGCTCCTCAGGGAATGCTTCTGTATTTTTCAATCCCAAAAGAAGTGAAATAAGTATTATTCACACTCTTCAGTTGTATAAAAATGTGACCTTAATGAAAAGTTAGCCCTCTTTTGAAGGGAGACAAACTGTGGGTGGAATTCAGTCCATCAATTTCAGGTATCTAACAATTACTTTTTGTCAGCCCAGTTTCCGTCTAAATAGTTTAACAATATCACTCCATGTTATGTCTTAATTAGGATCTGATCACACTGCTAATGAACCGAAGCATCTTATTATCTTTCAGTGCTTCAGTTGTCCTCATTTGCGAGAGGGAGACCAAGCACAAACAAGTAAATGGAGATACTTAAATCAAGCACTGCTGCACTGAAATGTTTATTGCCTGGTAGGGAGCAAGTGAGGGAGTGCCAATACTCTGCTTAATCTCACCATCTAGGTTCTCTACAGCACGAGTAGACGGAGATAGGCTCTGCTGAGGGAGGCTCTAGCCCCAGTCACTGCAGTGTTTCTTTTCTCTACTGACTACACAGAGAACTGCAGGGCATTCAGCCAGTGGTGATTCAGCTGGAGCAGGTATCTGCCTGTTCCACCCAGAGCAAAGGGAACAGATAGGAAATGTGTAGCATCTGCATGGACTAAGCATGGGGTGCTAATGCTTGCATTTTGTAAAATAATCCCGTGATGAAAACATTCAGGCTGGAAACGGGAGATTTGATTCCAGACTCAGCATGGGAAGGTCTGAATTTACATTGCAAGGAGTTAGTGCTGGGCTTTTTTAATATAGATTTTAAACATAGATGTTTAAAATGCAATACAGCTTAATGTAAAAATGCACACGTGTATATATTTTCTTGTATGTGTGTATATATAATCTACACACACCCTATACATAAAATAGATATTCTGGAGAGCTGAAATCAAAGTGTTTTTCTCCCCTTCCCAGTTGAATGCCCTTGGCCAACTCTGCCTTTGGTTCCAGGACCATTGATGACTCACTGCAAAAGATGGTTTAGAAAGCATTCTCACCCAGGAAGCCAAGGTGTAGTTGTAAGTTCTTCCAAGTTAAATAAAGCCTGCAACCTAGGGCTCTCATTTCCTTAATTAGTTTTCCAAGTACTCATCTTCTGCTGAGTTTTTGGATTTCTCCAGGAGACCTACATAAAGTTTAGTTAACTGTTCACTAAAACAAATTCACAAGCTTGTAGGCTGATGATACATATGTATCTGCCTTCCCAGAAAACGTATTTTTTAAGTATGTATGAAGCATAAGAAGACTTGGGCATAATTTAAGAAATGTTTTGGAAAGTATGCAGAATGTCTTGACTTGTCTTGAACCTGGACAGGACTTGAGCAGAATGGGTAGCGGTGTGGATTTTTGCAGGTTTTCTGCATTTGTGAAGAAATGGCAGCAATCATTAAGATCTAAAGTAGGGAAACACTTTTATACTGCAAGGGTTACTGAGCACTGGCACAGGTTGCCCAGGGAGGTTGTGCAGTCTCCGTGCTATTCAAAGCCATCTGGACACTGTTCTTGGCAACTAGCTCTAGATGTCCCTGCTTGAGCAGAGAGGCTGGATCTGATGATGTCCAGAGGTCCCTTCCAACCTCAACCATTCTGTGATTCTATAACTGTGTTTTGAGACAATATTGGAGTTCTCTTAATTTCATTGCAGTTATCTCATCTCTGTCTATACATTGACAGAATGCAAAGTCCACTCAAAATTAAAATCATTTTAGATAAAGGCAAATGCTTCAGTTACATCAGCAGCAAATAAATACAAAATGAGAATAATCCTTGTGCTTGTCAATGTAGTTTGATGATTTTGAGGCTGTGTTGAGGATCATTTAATAATCCTTGATAAAAAATAAAAATGTAATACTCTGACAAACTTTTCTTCACCCTTGCAATTCAGTCTACTTATATATGTTATGTATAAAGTATGAATCTACTGTAGCTGTTTTTTTTTTCTAAAAATGCCTACCTGCTCCATAAACCACTGAGTAAACTATACGCTTTGCTTGCTCTCTATCAGCGTGTTTCACTTGTTCACTTGGAATGCCCTTCCTAAACAAACAAACAAAAATCATACATTTTCAATTAAAAATAATTTAAGTTGTTATCCCCACAGAAAATGTATCTAAATAACCATCTAATAGCTACAGACTTGTAAGATATGAACAGAAGCACTTAAGGGATTTGCCTTCAGCCAGGAATGCAGAACTTTTTTAAAAATGTTGGTGGTGATAGTCCATAGTAAATGAAACTATTTTAATCTTCATCTTCTCCTTTCCTTTTCTTTTCAATCAAATTCTTGGCTAGGAAAAATCCTACTACTGTATTATTGGTTCTTTAGGATGAAGAGGATTCAATATTGACTCATGAGAAAAATTAAATCTTTCCAGCAACAGCATTTCTTCAAGAAGTGACATATATAGAGACTCAAAACATAAATCTGACCTAAAGCTTATTTAAACAAAGATTATATCAGGGCTCACTAATGGGAATATCCAACCTTTTATCAAGAATAATGACTGATAAAAACATTGAATCTTTCCATGTGTCTTATATTATTGTCTCCACAATATAGATGCTTCATAAAATAGAAGCACTGGCTGTTTCTTAACTAGAGAGTGTAGCTAGTTTACTCCCAGCAAAGCATCATCCTTCCCAGTTCCCATTCACTCACCAACTGATGTAAACAGTCGTACAAAAGTATGAATGGATTTAGCAATTTACAAATAAAAGTCTAGGACTCTGCAATCATCAAGTACATGCCACTTACGCTTTTCCTTATACAAATGTAGCTCCACAAAGGATGCTGGCATTACTGACAATTGACAACACTAAAGAATATTGATCATTTAGTTTAGATGGAAGTGCATTGGGGGAAATCTCAATCATCTACAAACACTCTGAAAACAAACACCTACACAAATTGTATTTGGAACATAGAGATGAATTGCTCTCAGCGATACTTGATGACATATGCACAGTTTGAGAATAAGTCTCCTCATAAGTCTGTTCATGATGATTTGGTTGCATTTTTAAAAGCAAAGTTTGCTATGCTTTGTTATGAAAGCTTTTTGCCATGAAAGATGTTTTGTCATAAAAGTTTGGTCTGATGAGCTTTGAGAAAATGGCATATTTCTGTGTGTCTTCTTGAAGAAGAATCTTTCACCATTACTATAATATTCAAACACCTAGAAAATCAGCAGAGCCACAAATTTTTGCTTGCTTGGCCCATACACTGGTTTTAGCCAAGCCTATACACAGTGCTGGTATAATTAGGCACTCCAGATGATAAACAGGTAGCCCTTGAGTGCAATTAGATTTAAGCAACTCCTTAAGGCAGTACAGATTCTTTGAAGAGGAAAAATAAAATTGAATACAATTTCAAACCTCCGCTAGGCAAATAGTCTTTGGTTTTGTAGTTTACATTGTTCCTTTGAATGCTATTAACTGCTCAAAGATAAAATGGACTTTTCACTGCTCATTTTAGGCTGACAAACATGAACTGGGAAAACACTTTGTATTAGATTGTCATCTGTAATGAAGACTTCCCACTTAAGTCAGTAATTCTGGTAATTGAAGACACTTACAATTTTCCTTAGTTATGCCATGTCAAAAGTTCATGGCTCTCTTGAACAAAGTAGGTTGAGATTCCCAAATGCACCTGAATAAGATGACAAAGTGGCAATTGGACCTAGTAAGTGCAGAATTAGGAAACTAGACATCATTAAGGATTTCCTGAAGCAACCTCTGGCAGAAAGTCCACAGGAATTTCCTGAAGAACCTGGCAGAAAGCTACATAATACAGTTAAGAAAGCATCTATCCAGAATGAGGAGGGAAAATACAATCTGAAAAGAGAGTAGATCTTACCTGAGGACCTTTCTGAGATGAAGAACCAAGACTGAAAAATGCTGAAACTAGGGAAACAACACAAAATGTAATACTGCTTTCCTAATACTGCATGATTGGAACTATAGGCTTGGAGAAGGGAAGAGAGAGGAGTACAGCAACAGAGTTTACTTGCAGATCTACTTAAATCTGAGGCTAGAGACAACTGAAAGCCAAGAGGTCAGCACAGGGTATGTTAGCTACTCACTTTTTCTGAAAAAGAAGGGCTATAAGAGAAAGAACACAGCGGGGAAGAAGTAATGAAGATCTGTAGAGGAACATACATACTTATCAGACCATGGTACTGAGGAAGACATAAGATGAGGCTCTTGCTGGGAAGGACCAGTGGTTCCAGAGAAGCTATAACTAGAACTTGATTATGTGCACAGCGAGACCCACTGCTATGATTTTAAAGATGATTTAACATTATCCAAGCTTCAACTTGAAAGGGCTGACTGGGAAAAACAGAAATAGACTTCTTGTAGTCATGATCGGCAGCGTCACGAGGAGGATCCTGTGTTTCCATTGTAAGCAATCACAATAAAACCTTGCCTAACAGTTATCAGTGCAAATGTACATGCATCATGTGGCCATGGCAATCACAACAGTCACTTAGCATTTCCTGATCTTTGGTTAGTCATTAAATAAATGAGAAGCAACTAAAATTTCAGAGCTTTATGTCAAATATTTCTTTTTATATAATGCTAAAACCAAAATCATCAGTCAACACCTCCTAGTGTGTCAGAGTGGGAAACGTGAGCACTTTGCAGAAATGCATTACATACAGCACTCTGTATATTTGTTAATTTATGTACTACATTCAAGAATCATTATACCTCATAATAAAGTATGAAATTGCCATATAAATCACAGGTGCTTGAGCAAACAGAAGTCATTAATCAAAACTATTCCTTTTTTTTCTAATAATGAAAAAGTTTTTTTTTCCTGTTTGTATTGACAATGATTGGTTTCTACCTAGGATTC
>NW_010556991.1:0-9079 GCF_000687285.1 Phaethon lepturus | reverse complement strand
ATTCCTGCAGTTCGAGGTGAAGGCTATTTACGCATTTAATTAACAAAACGGAGCGGCAATTTCTCAGAAATGCAGTATCCATTTTAGAAATCCCCAGTGGATTTTCTTCTTCAGGCTGTTTCCTCCACAAACAAATTTATATTTGTGATAATTAATTTGTTTTAATGGATACTATGAGAACCTATTTAAACTTAAAACTTTTATTTGGACTTTGGACTCATCACGGAATACCATGACATTGGAAAAGAGACATTGTTATCTTTTTATTTGTGTTAAGAAATTTTTAAGCTACAATCACTAAACAAGCTAATGCATGAAAATACTCAGCGCTGAATTGTGGTACGATATAAAATAGATCTAGAGAGGAGATGCACTGTTTACAAATAAACTTGAATCTAAAAAAGGAAGTTGAATGGGCACAAAAAAGCCTTAGCTGCTGGGCCCAGACAGAGACATGGAGACAGACTTCAGCTCCCCCAGTACTGTATGGACACCTGCAGGAACAGGAAGAACATTAATGCAATGTAATAGAAATTGATGCAGGAAAAAAAGCTCAAGAAAAGAAAGAATTTGCTGCAGGATTTGTTGTAGAAATAGCATAATTTCTGAAGACCTACAGGAAATATATATAGAATCATAGAATACTTTGGGTTGGAAGGGACCTTTTAGGGTCACCTAGTCCAACCCCCCTGCACTAAGCAGGGACATCTTCAACTGGATCAGGTTGCTCAGCGCACCATCTAACCTGACCTGGAATGTTGCCAGGGATGGGGCATCTACCACCTCTCTGGGCAACCTGTGCCAGGGATTCACCACCCTCCTTGTGAAACATTTCTTCCTTAGATCTAGTCTAAGGCCTCCTCTGGACCCGCTCCAACAGGTCCATGTCTCTCCTGTGCTGAGGGCTCCAGAGCTGGATGCAGCCCTACAGGTGGGGTCTCACCAGAGGGGAGCAGAGGGGCAGAATCCCCTTCCTCGCCCTGCTGGCCACGCTGCTTTGGATGCAGCCCAGGATACGGTTGGCCTTCTGGGCTGCGAGTGCACATTGCCGGCTCCTGTCCAGCTTTTCATCCACCAGTACCCCCAAGTCCTTCTCGGCAGGGCTGCTCTTGATCCCTTCAGCCTCCAGCCTGGATTGATACCTAGGGGTTGCCCTGACCTAGGTGCAGGACCCTGCACTTGGCCTTGTTGAACCTCATAAGGTTCACATGGGCCCATGCCTCAAGCTTGTCCAGGTCCCTCTGGATGGCATCCCGTCCCTCAGGCATGTCACCACACCACTCAGCTTGGTGTCACCTGCAAACTTGCTGAGGGTACACTCAATCTCACTATGTCATTGATGAAGATACTAAAGGGTACTGGTCCTAATATGGACCCCCGAGGGACACCGCTTGTCACCAATCTCCATCTGGACATTGAGCAGTTGACCACTACCCTCTGGATGTCACCATCTAACCAATTCCTCATCCACCAAACAGTCCCCCCATCAAATCCCTATCTCTCCAATTTAGAGAGAAGGATGTTGTGGCGGACCATGTCAAAGGCATGTTCAAAGAAGTTCAGGTAGACAACATCAGTAGTTCTTCCCTTCCCTTATTCTGTCTTGAATCACCTCCCTGTCCTCCATGTGCCTTAGCAGAGCTTCTAGGAGGATCTGTGCCATCGTATTCCCAGGCACAGAGGTGAGGCTGATGAGTCGGTAGTACCCAGGGTCCCCCTTGCTACCCTATTTTAAAAACATGTGCAATGTTTCCCTTTTTCCAGTCTCCAGGGGCTTCACCTTACTGCCATGACTTTTCAGATATCATGGAAAGTGGCTTGGCAACTACATCAGCCAATTTCCTCAGGACTCTGGAATGCATTTTGTCAGGTCCCATGGACTTGCGTATGTTCAGGTTCCTCAGGTGGTCACGAACCTGATCTTCTCTTACAGTGGGAGGGACTTTGCTCCTCCGGTCCCCATCTTGCAGGCCATCCCCTAGAGAGGTGTAGGAAGAGACACTGCCAGTGAAGACTGAGGCAAAGTCGTCATTGAGTACCTCAGCCTTATCCTCATCTCTTGTCACCTGTCTGCCAGCCTTGCTCATTGAGGGGATTATGCTTTCTTTGACCTTCCTTTTCTGGCTGACATACCTGTAGAAGCCCGTCTTATTATTCTTTGCGTCCCTTGCCACGTTCAGCTCCAGCCACGCCTTGGCCCCCCTGACCCCATCCCTACACAACCAGGCAGCATCCCTGTACTCATCCCAGGATATCTGTCCCTGCTTCCACTGCCTGTGCATTTCCTTCTTGCCCTTTAGTTTGCGCATCAGTCATCAGCAAACCACTCAGCCATGCTGGTCTCTTGCCTTCCTTTCTTGATTTCTTACAACTGGGGATCAAGAGCTCTTGCGCTCTCTGGCAAGCGTTCTTAATGATGCGCAGTTATTAGTTCTAACACGAAACATTTTTCCATTTTATGACATCCTGCTCATTACTCTCTCAAATATGCTATTTGTTCAAATTTGTAATCAGTACTATCATCATCTTCAAATTCCTCCTGATTTGCCATCTCCAAATGTGCAGTATTTCACCTGATACATTCCTGTCCTTGCCTGCATACTCATCTCAGTCTACTTCCCCATCCCTGATTTGTTTGTCCTTTACCTTTCTTCATTTAGTACACTTTGAAAGTACTTTGCTTTATAGTACTTTACTTGATACACATCTATTAGGTAGAATACAGAATGGGCTTCAGTGCTGGACGACATGTTCACGTTAACAGATCTCATTATTCTTGGAAGAAATTAGCAGAGCTAAACGATCCGCAAAGGTCTGTGAGGACAGCAAAACAACTTACAGACATAATTTGTACAAAATCTGACATAGTGAGAGTAGAGATAGAAAAACCTCTTTAAAATGGTGGTTCTACTAAGAACTGGCTGTATGCCTAAAAGGGAATAGCTACCTAATTCTTATACTGAAAAAATGGAGAAAAATTTTCTAGCAAAAGAGTGAGGAAGGGTAACGTCACATTATTAGTAGTAAGAAACATACAGTGCAGTTCTGAAACGTACAAAAATTAAAAACAGTCATAAATAATTTATTACTTTTTCAGAGATAATATCTTGAATATATTCTATAATTTCTCAAAAATTCACTATGTTTTCATATATTAATGGGGTCTAATGGACATCTCTGAGATTTTCTGCTGAATTAAGTCTGAAGTCTTTAAAACATATGAATACCAAGTTCGCCATATTTTTCTTGGGTATAAACAATCACATCTGTAATGTAAAAAAGAGCTTAACTATAACCTAGAATAATACATTTAATACAGAGTAGAGATCTAGATGGATTAATTTTTAACCTGTACAGAATATTAAAAAAGAATTAACACAAATTTTAGTATACAGAAATGAGCACACACAGCATAAACTATATGAACACAAAAAAAATCAAAGAGGCCACAGGGCATAAAGTTTGAGCAATGTGAAAATAAAACCTTGAGAACAGGTAGAGATGGAAGGAAATCAGTCTTAAAAGACTGCGATAAGACATTTCAGCATTTCTGGGAAATGTTGTATGGTGACGGAAGTCGTCTGTTTATGTACAGGAAAAGGCAGAACAAACTCCTCGAACACAATATCTGGCAGACATGCGTTGCCTTGAGCTGCATTACATTCCAGCCAAGCTAAGCTCAGTCATAATAGCCACAAAGCTCTTGGCCACTCTCCTGCATCTGTGAATTAATCCAAGTCCTATCTGTGAATTGTTGATGTGGGAAATGAGATGGAGTGCCATTAAATTCATTTTATACATGGTCATTAATGTCCAATAAATGAGTGAATATATGAGTAATACACATTCGTTCATCTGACTGCTTTTACAGCTTTTTAAAATTTCATCAGTGAACTATATAAATCTCTCATTTTTAATCACCTGTTGCTTTTTAATAGCAGATGAGGGTTGTATATTTTGTAAGTTTCTGCTTGGAACTTTGTGTTGGCATATGAAACTGGTACAGACACTTTATGCCATTAGTGACAACTGCGAGCATTAGAAAAGCTCAGTTTTACAGTGGTATCGCCACTGGATAGATCATACAGAAGGTAAATTCTGAAAGCCTACTCTTTCAATTACTTTGGCCTTATTATACCTAAGGCAAGGAGAATAAATATGACAACATATGCAAGCATGCTAAACATACATAAAAGATTGGCTACATATAACCTAGTCCACTCACTGTTAGTGCAATGCACAAGAAGTAGTGATTTTTTTGAAAACTGCTATTCCATGACTAATGGAAAATACTGACAGGTCTCAGGTGTAAGTTGTCTTAGACATTTTTAAGGTAACATGTGGAATCGACCTTTTGCCTGGCTAATCTCTGTTACAACATACAGAAAAGGATGATGTTGGGAAACAATTTCCCTGAAGCCACTGTCATATCAAAATGGATCACTGCTTTTGCCTCACGTGTCAATCAATAGCCACGTATAAGGTACATGCAATTAGCCCATCTAGATATTTTTATCATACACAGTTTTAATGTGTGGTTTGATACAGATTACCAGTGAAAACCATATATATAACTACATATATATATGCCTTCCATAACTATGAAGCATTTACACAACTGTGTTCTAAACAAAAAGTAGCTAGATTGTCTTCCTCATACGTAGAACACAGAGACATTAGGAAGACGCATGAAATTTGTCTAGACTGCCCGGAATAGTGAAATAAAGTTAAGATACTTTTCTAAAAAAAATGGAAAGAAGCATCTACAAAGACTGAAATGCAGACTAACACCTTGTCAGTAGGGAAACAGCAGGTGAAACAGCTAACAAAGACAGACCTTTCTGATGTAACCTAAGTATATATTAAGTAATTTTTTTCTTTTATTTCTTTGTCTATGTCACTTCTAAACACTTCTCATGTCTGATTCAGATGTTATGTCAAATGCTTGTATTCACATTTTTATTCTAACCTGGTTTGCGTAAGTGAGCTATAAGGTTACAGAATAACACAAAGAAACTCCTCACCCAAGGATATGCGTCAATAAATGAATCAACAAACTAGGGCATCAGGATATCTTAAGCAGTACACCAGACTCGTCACATCTCCTCATCCTTATCTAATGGATAATGCACAGGGTCCCCATTTCACATATAATCATTGCCACCCTGGCATCTTCCAGTGGTCACTGCACATGTTGCAGAACCCTTGGCATGGAACTCCCATGTAAATATAGGGGTCATGGACTTAAACGCAGAGGGGAGAAGGTCACAACCTCCCACTCAGGGAGTTTAAATTTGTGTTTTATTTAGTTTAGAGGTTTTTATAAAAGCTTTTAGTTGTGTTCAACTTCTTTGGATGAAAGACTACAGCACTGTCAGTTTGATGTCATCCTTCCTATACTACAGCCAGCTTTGCAACGTTTACATCATTGTGTCTCTTTTCCCTCTTTGTATGCCACCCTACCAAATTGCATTTTAATTTTTTTTAAATTTATTTAGCACCAGGAAAAGCTTTATAACCCCTATAAAACTCTTTTGCAAGACTCTAGAAGCACTTTAGGATTTTAAAAGTCCTTCCAGTGGTTAATCATAAAACAATTCATTTTGTCTGAGTAGCCTTTATAGTCCATTGCATGATGATTTATTTCATTAGTCCTCAACCTTCTTTTGATGAGCATGATTTCTAGCTTTCATGTATTTTACAGATGATAAAGACATGTCTTTGCTATTTGCAGTGTGGGCCAGAAGTCTTCTGTTGATACATTTTAAAGTAGCAGAGAACCAGATAAAGAAAGTGCAACAAGGTCATGTCATAAATTATAGCTATCAACAGTAACAATTTGTTGAAAGATTCATTTGGGAAGAAAGTGATCCATTATCTTTTTTAAGATATTTACCTGCATGTTGACATCGCAGATATTGGATATTGAAGAGATAAATTAGATAGCACCTATTTTCAGTACTCTTGACAAAAAAGGTCACTTAGAGATTTTTCTTTAAAAATGCACAATTCTGGACATCTGTCAGTTAGAACAGAAAGTCCCTGACATTGATGAAGGTGCTTGAAAGAGCACATCCTGCCCTGCAGCCTTCACCTTTTCTCTCCTTCGCTCCTGCAGGAAGAAAAAAATGGCTTTCTTCTTACATCTATGGTCTCTCTTACATAGTGAATTACACAGACAAGTGGTAATTATTTCTGAGTCACGTGATTGCTGAAGGAATAAGTTAACATTCTTATTTAAGGGTCTTTGGGTCCATGAGCACAGAATTAAAGGAAGCCAGGGCAACTAACTCCCAGCTCCAGGTACCAGTGTGACCATCAACAGTGATAAGCACCACCACTGAAAGAACAAATAAATGTAAACAGATTAAGGAGTCTATACAAATTGGGATGACACAAAATTTGTCAGAGAACATTTGTACAAAACAATAATGTCAGGGCCAGACCAAATGCAAATTAATGGTCTTAGAGTTCTTTCTTCACTTATCACATCTACTTTTCAAGCTTCTCTGTAAAAGGGTTCAAATAGTTAAGAAGGAACAGAAGCTATTTTGGGAGATGATACAGGTAGCTGTAGCAAGAGTATCAAATAATTACCCATCTTGGACCTGTTAGAAGTCTCATAACTTTATAAAGAAATAGATGGACCTTCAGATCAGCCTTTAGACAAATACCAGAAAAGTGAAATGGAAGGAAACAGAGTTCTTAATATATAATCAAAAGATGATGTAACTGCCATCTCAGATATTACATGGAACAAAACATGGAGCTAAATACTGTTACAACAAGGAAAAACAAGCAGAGGAAGAAGGGAGGAGATGTCATACTACATCAAACATAGTTTGAAAAAAAATAAGCAGCAGACTTTTAAATATCTTGGTGGGGCAATCAAAAGAGGAAGAAATCAGTCATGCTGTATATGAGGGTCTTGAACAAATGGGTTCTGCAGAGAAGAATGAGGTACTTCATATCCCATCTCTCTCAATCTTCACTAAAAACACTTCTTGCAGATTAAATTTCTATTATGCCTACGATGACACTGAAGTAAGGCAAAAGTAAAAGTGAAGAATGAATTGTTTTGCATTCTTGATTTCATCAAGATCTAGCTTGACACGAAAGCTAAAGTTAATTGAATTAAATGCAATAAATGAAAACATTTTATTAAGCTCTGGAATATGCTGATAAAATGTAGCATTTTATCAAAGTCATTCTAGAAAGAGATGACTATTTGGAGATAGCTTTTCATACGTAAGAAAACCTCTCCATTAAATTAGCAAAGACAAATGTTATCAGACACCACAAAACAACTGAGGACTGTCCACACTTCAGAGCTTGCTTTTTCACTATTTTGTTTGGTGGTGACAATTCTAAAACTTGGTTTTTCATTTATTCTAGAATTCTAAGAAAGCATTTAATGTGCAATAATATAAGCTTCCAATGTGACATAAAATTAAGCTGTCCGGTTAAACTTGTAGTTAACAACCTGGTTTATTTAAAGCTCTTGTTTAGCTCTTCTAAAAACAAAAGCCATTATGCTTCCTGAAGACTTTATTCCCTCTGCCTTATTATCTGCTAGTCTAAACAAATGTCACAGCTGCACTTCTCCAGGGGACTGTAAACTACAAGGTGAAATTTCCATAAGCTGCCATACAGACAATCTGTTGGAGTGCAAAGCAAGACAAGTGTTAAATTTCATTAATATCAACTATTGCAAGTGAGCTTTCAAAACAGATAGAAATTGCTTTGCTGCAAAAGTAAAACTGTTAAAATATTCCACACCAACATCCATGAAGCATTGAACTCAGAGCTTAAAATGTTTTAAAACTCTGATTCTGAGAAGGCAAACGGAACATCCTCCCTTTTACTAAATTTCAGCACTCACAGTAGTTATTTTTTTAGGGAGGAGGGATAGGACAAGGGAGTAGAAGCTAATTAAACCACTGCATGAATGCTCTTTGAAAAAACATACTGCAATAACTAAACTTCAGAAGGCAAAACCTAGATCTATCTTCTATATCGCAACAGAAAGGTTCGAATATATACACTCATATGTACTTAAATCCTCATTTGTGGAGGCAGAGCTACCTAACAAAGGTATTCCAAAGGAAAAACAAAAATTATTGCAGCTATCATGCACATTACATTTGCAAATGCCAAAATTTAAGTGTTTCCTGTCAGAATCTTTTGAGCAGTACCTTTTAGAACAGTTCTTTTATTATGCAAAAGTGTAACAGTTACTACAATCATTCATTAAGAAACAGACATATGTCACAAGGGATGTTGATTGAGAGAGGGATGAAAATCTCAATCTAGAATTCGTTATTTTTGCCTAATGCAAACAAGCCCAATTTAAATAATGATGCTTCTTCAGAACATTGATTTAATCTGTTAGCCTTACAGAATTTTAAGTAAAAGTAATGAACTTTACCATTAATGACATACCAGGCTAAATACTACTAGGCTAAAACTGGAGACATAATCTGAGGATACAATTATGGCTCATTTCACAATGTTTTCAAGCAGATATAAGAGACCACCTAATCCCAAAGTGAGTGTAATAAATGGGCAGAAAAGAGAAGGAAAAGTGCAATATACAGAGACCTTAGAGCTTGCTTTCCAAGCTATTTCACAACAAACTCTTCTCCAACACAGCAGAGAGGAACACAGTTAGACAGTACCCTGACACCATTGCCCCCTCCAGACTATAGTAACTGTGAACCTATCCCTACATGCTGCACAGTTTGAGAGATAAAGCCTTTCACAGAGTCTAAATAATAATAGAGACTACTGCTTTTCTGAAAGCTATTTTATTTGCAAATAAGAGTTATTAAAGTATGGAGTTTTTGTATGAAGTAGGGGATGAGGAACTAGAAATAGAAAAAAGAGATGTAATAATTGATCATGGAACAACTAGAAAACAGTATGGTTTGGATGTGGAAAAACAAATGCAAATTCAGGATGTGTGAAGTGAGCCATTTCCAATGAGAGTACAATATTAGTACTGCCGTACAATATACTGGTTTTATATATTTTATAATTTTTCATTATATATTTTATATATTTTATATTTTATTATATA
>NW_010556990.1:5750-5969 GCF_000687285.1 Phaethon lepturus | reverse complement strand
CCTCCCTTCGCCTGCTTTTCAATACCCCTCGGCTTTCCTTACTACGCTATTTTGCTACCGCCTCCCCCACCCCCATCTTCTGTAGTTATTTTATTCACAGGTTCGTTATTTGCAAGCTTTTTTCCCCCCGGCTGATGAGCCCCAGCGCGGGCTGCCTGGGCCTCCTAAGCTCAGCCGGGGAGTCAGGTACGGCCCCGGCGCGCCCGGTCCCAGCCCCCG
>NW_010556990.1:0-5719 GCF_000687285.1 Phaethon lepturus | reverse complement strand
AGCTGCCGCTGCTCCCGCTGGGCACGTCTGATAACACCCAGCCTCGGGGGTTCAGGCCGTGGGACGGACTCGCGAGGAAAGGGAGGTTCTACTCGAGGAGCTTGGGCGAATACTCAGATCTTCGCTTGAAATAACACGAAAATAGGAATACTAAGTTGAAGAGAAACCTCAATTTTATCCTAGAGAGGTGAGATGTAAAGAGCAGACGGACAGGGGTGATTTTTTTTTTTTTTACTGTTCATATTTGAAAAGTTTGAAAGACTCTGGAAAACTTGAGTTTTGGAAATAAGCTCACCTTTTTCTTCAGGCAACGCTTTTGGGGAAAAGGCAACTATTCTCAGGAAAAAACCCTCTTGCCTAGGAACTGGAGACCAAACTTACCTAACACAGAACTAGACTCCTGGTTTTGCCATATCTCCGGATGAGGAAGAAACCTGAAGCAATACATTTATTTTGCCACTGTTCTGGTTCTCCTGAGATATTCTCAGCACCTCCAGATACCTCTGCGACCAACTCGGTGCTCCTGTTATACCAAAAGTTACTGATGTAGCTGAAGATGGCTGACAGCAAAATGTCTTTTCCTCATGCAAAATACTTTTTTTTATCAGCTCGCTTAGGGTTTCGGAGAGGTGTCAACTCTCCCTCTGCCTTCATAGGTCTTGACACTGCTCTAGAGGTGTGAGGAAAAGGCGAAAATGCTTCAGATCTCTGGAATTTTTTTATTGAAGGTGATGTAGTAAAAAAAGGAAGGCTTTAGTACCACCTTAATTAAAAACCATGAGCAACGTGTTACTGAACTGATGCAGGAGCTATCATTGCTGCTAATTAGGGATGGACTCTGATTTTCAAGCAGAGAAAAGGTGTCTTTCCACAATAGGCTTTCAGGCATCTCTTCATACCTATTGAACCAAAAAAGATACAGATGCTGGCAAAAGAAGTTTCAATGTCTGCTGCTGAAATTATAGTAAAAATGAAATTCTACAATGCAGTAATAAAAATCTTAAATGATGTTACCTGCTATAAATCAGTCAGGCGACAATAAAATTAGGGCAAATAATCTTTAAGAAACTTTTCTGTCCATAAATTCAATGTATTTTTTTTTTCTATTTAACTATACAGGGACGTGCATAAGTGATCATAGCGAAGGAGCGATGTGTATTGTGTTTCCTGTACCTCACTGTACTGTACTCGGTAATCACCTTTACCAAAATGCCATTCTCTCACAGAACTTTATTCTAATTAGAGTTATTTTTTCCTTTCTCTTCTCTTTCTTAAATGTCTGTTAAATGTTTCAGCATTCCTGTAAAAAACAGAAGAATATACCATATCTCAGAAGACTGTACCATGTTCCATAACAACCAGGGAAAAAAAAAGGGGGGGGGGAATATTTAATTTGAAAGTAAAATTCCTCATGCGCCATCTCCCTTGGAACGCTGTGGAAACAGCCTAATGATTTCTTCTGAAACTTGTTGCAGATGATTGCCTTGGTTATGGATTCCTTCACAGATACTGATATCTTCAAAGACCTCTTGGAAGCTTGTAGCCAGCGGCAAGTTAAAGCATATATCCTTCTAGATCAGTCTTCATTTTCCCACTTTCTGAAAATGTGCAAGGATTTGGGAGTTGACCTTGAACGGGAAAAGGTGAGCCTTGCCATATTTATAGGGATAGAAAGTCAATCCTCTTATGACTGAAATCTTTGAGCTATCAACAGAAGAAACTGTTATGCCTGCTGCCACAACTTAAAATGGGTTTCATGTTGCTGTAGCTCTTTCTTGGAAGATTTTTGTGTAAGGCAGCAATTAATAGAAAAACCGAAATCTTTATAAGTGGATGTTACAGTTGCTTTCTGAGCACAAATAACTAAATGAGTACTCAAGGAAATGCAGGAGGAATGTCCAGTTCCCAGAGCTTGACTGGAGTTGCTCAGGCTCACTGTGACTTTGAAGGCTGATGGAGAAGGAGGTTCTCAGGAGTCTGTGGAGTTTGGGTCCCTCCAAGATTTGGTGGCAGGAGTTTTTACAATCACATTCTGCACAATCAGTTCATGGGTTTGCCCCTTAATGCCACCTCTTTGCCTACTAAAACAAGACAAAATTGTAATTTGGATCCCAGAGGGTGAACCTTGTGCTGCTGTGCAGCAACCTTTGCTAGTTCATCAGTGATGGTTATTGTTGTGTGTTACTCCTTTAAATGCAATCATTCAACTTTGAAATGCACGTGATGCTTGCCATATCTTTAACAGTTGATAAGAATTCGAAATATCACTGGGAACACATACTACACGAGGTCGGGTGCCAAAATTGTTGGAAAGGTCCGTGAAAAGTTCATGTTAATTGATGGCATCAGAGTGACAACGGGCTCCTACAGGCAAGTACCCATTTCTTTCTGTTGCTTTACATGATTTCTTTACATGCTTTACATCTTTGGAAAGGAAAAACAGCCATGTTGCAAAACTGCTTTCCTTATCACAGTTTATTTGTAATGTTTGTCCTAAAAAAAGCACACTGCTCATCATTTAGATTTTAAGAACAATTAACTAAATGTGATGAAAGAGAATTTTCAGTTAATACTTTGTTTACTATTTATTTTCAGTTAACTGAGAATTTTCTTATTCTTCCTTTGCTAGTTTTACATGGACAGACGGGAAGCTGAACAGCAGTAACATTTTGATCCTGTCAGGCCCTGCAGTTGCACACTTTGATCTGGAATTTCGGATTCTTTATGCTCGGTCAAAACCTATCAACCTCAGAGAGCTATGCAGCTGCAAGAAGAATAAGGTGTTGGACCAGCTGGTCAGGATAACAGTGGCTTCCAGAGACTTGACCAGGGAAAACTTCCTGAGAATGGAGTTTTTGTATCTTAGAGCATTTGTAGGAAACCTAAAAAGGAAGCGAAGCTGGCTGCATGCCTCAAGGGAGGCAGTCTACGTGTCAAATAATGCAATGCATGCTTCTCCTCCACTGACTAAGCGGAATGGCTCTCTAGTTATGAGGCCACACTGGATCGTAGAGAGATGAATTGCACGTTCACTCTGAGCGAGAAGCAGAACCTCAGGAACCACGTCCAGCTGTCCCTGTCCAGTACTATCTTACAGTATGTTTGTGAGAGAGCTGGCAAACAAACCTTGAGCTGAGAGAAAGTGATACTGGAATTGTGGTTTCATTTGAAGACCACTATAATGCAGATCAACAGATACAATTATAGTATTGTCTTAGGCTCAGATGTGTGTTTTTTTTAAAAAAAACCAAACCCTTTAACACCTGGAAAGCTATTACTGACTTCTAGTTTCTGTCAGATTTTCATTTTTCAATGTATTCTTACATATTTCAAGATGATGGGTTAGCAGTGTCTTAGCTCAGTAGCTCAAGACATTTTTTTTAAGGAATCAAGGTATAGAAAATAACATTGCTTAAAAGTCTTCCAAAGCTGAATAACAGGACTGCTGTACGCTCTGAAATCAGTCTAAGCTTAGTCTTGTGTTGTACAAACTCTCCGCGAACTGTTTCATGACACAGAACTGCAGTAACCATAATCTAGAAACTTGTAGATCAGTACCATGCTACTAGTCCTCAAATGTTACATTTTCTTTATGCGAATCTGTGCTGCTAGGCTGAATGAGCTACTGTGTCAGGCAAACAAGGCTTCTGCAATTACTGGATTTCAAATGATCTTTTCTTTAGAATTATAAGAATATTTGGATTGTTGGACATCATGCAGTACACGTGGTCAAGGGTTAGTAAGCCTAAGAACCAACGGTTTGTAGTACAGGCAAATGAGACCTGTTTTCTTGGCATTACGATATATACTTTTTGGTATCCTTATAGTTGCTACTGCTGCCTGATCTTATGGAAAAAGTTGAGTAGATCTGAAATCTGTGAAGCTGCTGCTACTTCTCAAAAGCCTTACTTGCACCAGACGTGCAACAACATGAAAGTCAGAAATAGGACCATTTGTTTTTAAGGTTTCATGCAATCTCGATTTTTTTTTTTTTTTTTTTAATCTATCCATTCCTGGAGAAAACAAAAAAACCCACCCAAAATGGACAAACTATGCTCCCAAATCATTGTACGATGAGCCACACTAAAGTTCCAGCAGCCTGCCAGTGCAGAAACTCTTGTTAGTCCAACAATGGCAGCTGTGGCAAAAACAAAGGTACACCATTTCTTAAGTTGTTCTTGAGGCTCTTGCTACTGCAAAAAACTCAGGTGTAAGCTTGCGTAAGTGTTTTGTGAGTTCTGGGCTTCAAAGGGGAAGGTGAAAACTTAGCTGGGGAATTTCATATGGGTCTCTGCTAAACATCAGCAGGGTAACATTAAATTGGACATGTGGAGCTTACAAAAATGGTCTTGATGGACAATGCAATAATGTACTGATTAGGATACAACTAATCTGTGCTGTTTTTCTTCTGTGCATACAATCATGGAAATGTAATAGTTCTGACTCCCCTGACCTGTAAATGTTCAATAGTTTATAGTCTAGTAAGTCTTAACTTTCATCCAGATGTAAAGAAGTTTGAAGTATGTATTTTTATTCTTAACTATATTTTCCATAAACACAAAACCCATACAATGTCGTACTCTATGCAAAATATTGTTTGTGCAATCTTATTTTCACAATAATTATCTGTATATTAATAGGCAACTCTTTCCATGTGCCATTAGCAGGACTTTTTCTCAACAGTTGCTAATATATTGATGATACAAAATACTGTGGTAAGAGTTGTGTTTATTTTTGATAGGGCAGACTTAATCTGAAAAGTACATTGAAATAAATAGCTAGGACTGTAAGAATGTTTTTAGTTACAACTGAATAACCTCTTTTTCAAGTGGTTACCTAGAGACTTAGCACAACAAGTGACATGGAGGTACAGCGTTGTGAAGCGCAGTCTGTCTTGTCACCACAACCGCACTGCTAGCATGTCAACTTATTAAGAATGAGAATGATTAATAAGAATATAAAATGTGATTAGATTTTTTCCAGAAGCATGAATTTCTTACAGCATTACCAAACTTCTTAGAAGCTGGTTTTGGGGGTTTAGGTTTTTTTGGTTTGTTTTTGTGTTTTTTTTTCCCTCCAGCCTATTCTTAATTAAGTCAAAGTCTGTATTAAATTTGATTCAATAATAACTTTCATAGGCTGTAATGAGCCTGTGGTAGGGCACCACTGGATCTCCTAACTCTTACTGTAATTATTTCTAGTCTTTCCACTGTCTGGTGTAAAGTGCAACAGCTGTGGTGCACATCCTGTGGAGGCATCCATCCCGTGGAGGAGGGGAGTGATTAGCATTACTTAATTAATGAGACAAGGACGTTTTAGAGGTGATCTTTCAATCCCGTTGAAGCCAAGGCTCTTCCCCCAGGTTACACGCTGCATTTTAGTACCAGCAGCAGTGTCCGGAGGCCTGCCTCACATGCGTTTCACTCCTTTTCTTTTGGCTTGGAGGTGCAGGGTGGGTTTCGGTCACAAAGACTGTTTTATCAGCCAGGTTTCCTCAGCAGCGTCGCTTCTTTGTGTCTGAGTAACAGCACGGGTCTTACACTTGGCATTACGAACTAGGAGCCATTTTTGCCGTTAAAATAGGGAAAAGTCCAAAGCTTCAGCACTTACTGTTTTGCTCCAAGTGCTACGGTGTCGGGCACAGACAAGGCCTTTTGCCTGCCTTCAGAGAAGCGGAGGCAGCTTCCCCCAGCAAAAGCACCTCGCTGGGCTGCGCCGA
>NW_010556989.1:40998-41259 GCF_000687285.1 Phaethon lepturus | reverse complement strand
TCCCCAGGGCTCGGTTCTGGGGCCAGTCTTCAATATCTTTATCAATGGTCTGCATGAGGATATCAAGTGCTCCCTCAGTAGGTTTGCAGATGACATCAAGCTGGGCAGGAGTGTTGATCTGCTGGAGGGTAGGAGGGCTCTGCAGAGGGATCTGGACAGGCTGGATCGATGGGCCGAGGACAATTGTAGGGGATGTAATAAGGCCAAGTGCCGGGTCCTGCACGTCGGTCCCAACAACCCCATGTAATGCTCTGGGCTTGG
>NW_010556989.1:6089-40969 GCF_000687285.1 Phaethon lepturus | reverse complement strand
TGGCTGGAAAGCTGCCCAGCAGAAAAGGACCTGGGGGTGCTGGTTGACAGCCGGCTGAGTATGAGCTGGCAGTGTGCCCAGGTGGCCAAGAAGGCCAACAATGTCCTGGCCTGTATCAGAAAGAGCATAACCAGCAGGAGTAGGGAAGTGATTGCACTCTGGCACTGGTGAGGCCATACGTCGAATACTGTGTTCAGTTTTGAACCTCCCACTACAAGAAGGATTTTGAGGTGCTTGAGCATGTCCAAAGAAGGGCAACAAAGCTGGTGAGGGGTCTGGAGCACAAGTCTTAAGAGGAGCGGCTGAGGGAACTGAGGTTGTTCAGTCTGGAGAAGAGGAGGCTGAGGGGAGACCTTATTGCTCTCTACAGCTACCTGAAAGAGGGTTGTAGCAAGGTGGGTGTTGGTCTCTTCTCCCAACTAACCAGCGATAGGACGAGAGGAAATGGCCCCAAGTTGTGCCAGGGGAGGTTTAGACTAGATATTAGGAAAAATTTCTTCACTGAGAGAGTGGTCAAACATTGGAACAGGCTGTTCAGGGAGGTGGTGGAGTCACCATAACTTGAAGTGTTCAAAAAACTTGTGCGTGTGGTGCTTCGGAACATGGATTAGTGGGCATGGTGGTGTTGGGTTAACGGTTGGACTTGATGATCTCGAAGGTCCTTTCCAACCTTAATGATTCTGTGATTCTGTCATTCTGGGTTCTAGGTTCTTCTGTGACATGAATAACTGAGGAAACACTGTATTGACATGCTATTTAAATTTTATGTTCCTTATTCCCTCTAACCTAAACCTAACAGGATGTCATACTCATATAATCTACTTGGCATTTCATATCCCTAGAGGAGTGAACAATCATCTATTAAACAAGGAGAAATTATGTAATTGTCCAAATTTTTAAATGGAAATCAGAATTGAAATAGCTTTTATTCATAACTAGAGACTGATGCGTGCTTATCTTTATAAGTCCCCAAGGTATAATTATCAAAAGTTTATTACCGGCCTATATGAATAGCTAAGAGAAGAAAGTACTATTAACTTCCCTCTTCTCAAGAACCTTAACCTAATGGACCAGAAAAGTACCTGACCTAGAGTGCTATTTATTTGGTATATCCTTTCTCTCTGAGGCTGCTCCTGAGATCAAACCAAAAGATCCTTGCTGAGTTTTCACTTTCCCCTTATGCAGACACAATTTTCATTTACTTTAATGGGAGTTTTGCTTGATCTGGTTTCCCGACACTCATGTGATGCAGAGGAGTAGATTGCAGAGGAGGTGTTAGTAATGGCCTTTAAAGCTGTCAAAAGCCCAAAACGCAGTGATTTTATCTCAGGGAGAACTTTTGTGCAAGAGTAATTTTATTTAGAGTGTTCTGTGTGTCTGTGAGTGTGTTAACTCTCTCTCTCCAATACACACATGAATGAAACTCCTCAATATGGTCTGTATTTTCCTCCCTTCTTCTGTGGTGTATGCATCTGTGTTCCTGCTTTGTGGTTGCTGCTCATGATAGAAAACAAAGTGGTGGTGTTGTCAGATGATTCAAAATGCCTCACCACAGCAGTCTCCTCTGTGTTCGACTGTACAATTAGCCTGTCAGCTTTAAGTGGGGACCTTTTCTTGTGCAGTCCTGTAACACTGACCATGTACTCAGCTTACAATTCAGTGGTAAGTAATATTCAAAGCTCTTCAATGATTACAGTCCTTCTTGCCCTCAAGCACTAATTATAAAGTCAAATGGAAGGACAAACATATTCCTATGACAAACCATGGCATAGAAAATGCAGTATAGCTCCAGAGAGGCACAATTAACAAACTTGTTCATCTATTCTGAAAAGAAGACAGATGACTCTACAATGATACATTTCTAAGTTTCAGAATGACCTATTGAGGGTCTAACATATTCTGTTAAGTCTTCAAAAGGAATGAATATTGTATATGTTACTGTACTATCCATGTTTCCAGGTACTTGCTTCTGATGACAACCATAATCAATGTATGACGTTCTTAAGAAATTTATGCTTTTGACAGTCAACATACAGCCCAACTAGAGCCTCTGTCTAACAAAATGTATTTGTTTTTAATGAAATCTTTCTTGAAAACACAAGTTCCACCCTGAATCTCCACCCAAAGCTGAACAAAACATCTATCTCTCAACAAAACAATGAGAGAAACAAGTTTAAATTCTTATCCTCTCCCCTAATTGTCTCATTTTTTTCCTAATACTTAGCCTGAAAGAACTGAAATTCATTGTTTTTTCCATCCAGACTTTGATATGATAGCAAAGAAAATAACCAAAGTAGTGAGAGAGATACAGTGTGTTATTAGTGTTTAGCATAACCTAAATGGAAAATGGGAATGCTAAAGAATGCCTAAAGGTAATATCTGAAATCACTATTGCTTTGTTCAATGGTAAACTAAATAAACCACACTGTTCCATCTGGTACAGAAGAGAAGTTGCATTGATATTTTCCCACATCTAATATATATGGTTCTGTGATGTTAGGCTGCATATAGTTCTTGGACATCAATACACATGTACACCTTGCCACGCAGTTTTCCCTGGGCTACCAGGAGAGTGAAAGACAAAGATTATGTAAATTATGGATGAAATTTCATGCTTAACTTCAAACTTCCCAGCTATTGCCATCTTGTGTCCTAAACCTCAGAATATTTTAAATTTATTGCTTTGATTTTTATGTCAGATGTTCAGTGCTGAACTTCTAAATCTGACTGTAATTTTATCATGGAGTTCTGATGACAATGCCAAACCTTGTAGGCTCTGCTTTTGAAGCTGATGAGTCAGGAGACCCCTGAGATAAGATTACTGCTTTCCAGTGTAAACTTCAGGTTTAAGTATATGTGTTATCATAACAGATGAGGGAAACATTTCAAAGGAGGGGGAAACTCAGCACTCTGATTTCTTTTGCCTTCCGCCACAGAGCTTCTCAGACAGCACTCTATAATCAAACTCTAGAGGAGACTAGAATTGCATTGCAAAGAGAATATATTTGGGCACCAATTCTTCTGTGACACAAAATCAATATTTTCCCATACTTTTAGCACACGGCATTACTGAATCAAAAATTGTGAAACTTTATTTTTAAGTTGTCTACATTTTTTATTAAATGAAATTGTGTATATAAAATCAAGGACTTGCCATATATTACAGAAGTTACTGAAAACCTCAACACTTTGTCCCAATTACCTTCAGTAATCATGACGTTATTACATATTCAATGGTACATGCATATAGATGAGCTGAACATTACAGAGTTATCAAGTAATACTAACCAGCTTGATAGAAGAAAAACTATGAAGCAAAGCAAGGGAAAAAAAACCCCTTCCTTTATTCCCCTCGCAAGCAGAAACTGAGAACTTTCTGAATATTAACTGCTTCTTTGTGGCCACGAGAGGAAAACAACTAACATTTAATAGAAATAAAGGTTACAAATGTTGATGTTAATTATTGCTATAAGGAGGAAATTGTAAAAGCGTAGAAGTTTCCTTTCTTAACCTTTCAATATTGTACTTGTAAGGTATGTGGGTGTTGGTGTAGATGTGTGTACATGTATGTTCACCCCTCAGACAGGAACTTTTCCTTTTCAGTGTTTGTCATCACTAACATTGTTCTCAGTGCATTTTTATTTTGTCTTTCTATAAACATGTATCTGCTTGTCATCTTGGATAGCAGATCCATGTAAATTAGGGTAGTTTACATCAACATTCTAACTACATCTCCTTTATAAAGAAAAGTGAGAGCAGATTCACATCTTTTAACAACCACCTTTAGTGTTGCCATAGGATTATAGCACTCTGAAATACAAGTCAGTAAATACCTGTGATTTGTAAGACATTAGTAGTTACCTGCAAATTATATATAAATGCTCTAATTTAGTTATTCTTGTCTTCATAGTCATATGTACCTAAATGAAATATGAATTTTTATATGATTTGATTTTTAAGGTGGTGGAACCGGGGCAAGGTGAGGGAGAGACCACTCCTTTTCCTCCAAGTTCTGTTAGCATCCATGGAAATAAAGAAATCTATCTGCTTGACAGCAGATTCCCAAGTTAATATAACTCTATTTCCTTCAGGTTGCGTTATAGGTCAATGGATGAAGTGGATTTTGGATTTTAGCCCTTATAATTTAATATATGCTCTGCTGTGTTTTAGAAGTTAGCATCACATAAAACTATTGACATTTCCAGAAGTTCCAAGCATATTTTGTAAAGGATTTTGCTTGCATATACTATGTGTTTTTATGTCAGTATACTATATGTTTTCATGCCAATATGTCTTTCTCTCAATGATAGGTAGCCAGGAATAATGAGTTAAAATTTTCAAAAAACAGTATTTGCAATGAATATTATATTTAAAAAAAAAAAACAAAAAAAAATCCCCCAAAAAACCTGAAAAGACGTAAACACATCTTTCTGAGACAGAAGCTTTTTTTCTTTGTAAACAATATATTGTCCTAAAAAGAAATGATGGGAGCCTCTTTTGTTTAGAACAGACAAAGTAGTGGAAGTACTTTGATCAACATTCCACCATTACAGAAAGAGTAACAGGTTATGACATAAAAGGTCTCTCAATCCTATTTTCTCTAAAAATAAAGTAGCTTCCTTACATCTATCTTTTTTGTCTATGAACTACCTATATGAATATTAAGAAAGTGGTACCTTTTTAGTTTTACCTACTTCTCTTTTTCATACAAGGACCTTATTAAATGCTTGTGAAGTTTGGGCATGAGAGTGGGCTTCACCGGGCATTATAAATCACCTGGACTGGGCTTGAGGAAATCATTGTTGTCATGTTACATCGTTCTCCATTGGACAAAAGAGAATCAAGCAAGTGTACGTAGGTTAGCTGAAGGAATGGAAAGTTGGGTCTGGCAAATGCAGGAAGTCTGTATAAGACTCTATAAGACTTCTAGTGCAGTGCTGGAGCTGGCCATACTTTTTGTTGATAAAATAAACCTCAAATTTGACAAAATGTAGAGAATTTGCTGTATCAAATTAATTTAATGGTATTTCTAAAGAACTGAGGATTATTTTATTATTGAAAAGATCAAAGACCACATAATTGAAATGGAAATTATTGATATTTTTAGTCTTATCTAGGGTGATAGTGAAGCAGGCAACAGCACACCTGTAAAAGAAAGCTTTGTCAGAGCTCAGCATGGCTGCAGGGATTTTATCTTCTCAGACATCTTCATTAATTTGACAGCTGCCTTTATTATTTAAAAAGGAGACAGTCTAGCCTCTGTAACTTAAAGCTGTATCTTGGGTGCAAGCTGAACAGAATATGATTTTATCATAATTACACTACAGTGACAAACCTGAACTTTTGTAATCTACTGAGATGCCACATTAAGTTTATCTTTTTCAATGGTTACTGAAGGCTGTTTTTCAAAATATAAATTGAAAAAATAAATGACAAGCAGAATATTTTTCCTTTCCTTGCTAAAATTAACAGCCTAAATTACATGGCTTTGGGTACATTAGGCTTTGGGTTTGGATTTTATGTTTTTTCATCCTAGACATTGGTCAGGAGGTGATCAGATTGATCACAATTTTTGATTAAACATCAATATGCAGCATGGTACAACATTAGCAACTTAACATCTCAGCATAAGGGTGTTGGTGTTGTGAACAACAACAAGGGACTAGGTCGTTTCGTATTGGATTTATTTTCCACCTGCATGCACATGCAAAAAAAAAGAAGGTAAAATGAAAATGAAAAGGAAGTTATGCTTTGTTATATATTAGGATGATTCACACACAAGGACAACAGGCAACCCAACAGTCCTACTGTGGCTATGAATACAAGATAATTCCTTGTTTATGTCAAGAATTTGGCACTCCAAATGAAGGTTTATAACAAAATCATGGTAAAAGTCAGTGTTTAATGATTGCAAGAACTGTATACCAAGACCTCATCAAATGACTTTTGCCTATAAATTTGGTCCAGATGAAATCGAAGGATTTCAGAATTTTCTGTCACTCCTGGACTACTGTCATCCTAATTAAAGCTGCTTTTCTGTGTGGGTTGCCAGGCTTCTGAAAGCCTGGACAGGGGTGTATCATTTCTTTGGTAAATGTACATTAAACCCATGTTTCCTGGAAGTGTCACTCTAACTTGCAAACACAAGGCAAAACATAGTCATATAGTATTTTCTGAGAAAACCCAAACAGAAAAATGGAAATCCTATCAGTAGTCAGGGAGCCTCAAAATGTTTAGAGGTTTGATTTGGAACCGCATTTGAGTCTGGAAACTATTTTAGAAGGCTGGAATTATAAAAGCAGCACATGGGGAAATGTATTCAGTTATTCCATTTCCTTTTGTCGATGCAAGATTGCTGCCTACAGGTATTTTTTGGGGAGGGCGGTGGGCATGTGTTTAGCCATACTAATTTAAATTTCTTGGTGCTGAAAAACTACACTTGAGTTCCAGATCAGACGTTTCTTTTTATAGTATTTCCATACCACTTTGCATCTAGGCTTTCTGAGAAGTTTATTTGTTGATGGAAGTGAAAACTGCAGATGTAGCAATGAGCATAGAAAAGAAGAGAAAAAGATGGAAGCCAGCACTTCACTAAGATGCATGAAATGATCAGTCTGAGATTTTTCTGAGTCTATTAAAAGGCCAACACCTTCTGTACTTTACATATTCTCAAAATAACTAATCAATAAACTTGTTATGGATAATTTCAAAGGTCTCCTGTGAAACAGATGTACAGTGTTGGATTTGGGTTTGTGTCTTTAAGCAAGGTTTAGATTCATTCATATTAATTCATAACCTTTTGTCTTTACATATTCTCAGATGAGGCACTTAGGTATTAATTTAACCTGGTTAATAATGGTGAAAGGAAATTGTTCACAAAGCTTACCTCTATTTTGTATTCAGCTGTGGTTGTTTATCAACACCTCTATAGATGATAGAAAAAAACCACCTACGTACTTCATTGTATTTAATTTTGTAACTTCAGCTTACATTTCAAATTAGACTCAGAAAAAATGATGTGCTAAAGATGGATACTGTCCTAAGGAAGTTACAATTATTCCATTGAAGATGGATCTTTACAGTGCAGAGAACTGTATTAATCTATTAATCACTGCAAAATCATGTCATGAGGCCTGAAGTCATGAGACCAGGTTAGTTTGCACAGGTTTTTGATGACCTTCAACAGTTTCCTCTGTGTTTGTTATAACCTTGAGAACAATGCTGAAGACCTTCAAAATCAGATGACAACATGCAAATAGTCAGAAGTAGAAATTATAAAAGGAAATTGTATTGAAAGACCTGGACTAAGAAACTATCAAAAAATGTCACTCAACTAAACTGAGATTATGAGTCATGCAGAGAGTGAGGGACAAAACTATGGACATATGACGACTTACAGAAGGATTAACAACTAGAATATATTGATTAAATTAAAAATTTTAAAAAAGAGTGTGAAGATATCAGAACTATGACTGCCCTTGTGGGACATTTGCATAATAATTATTTGTCAATGTTTTTGCAGACACCTCATGACAGAAACCTCGGCCACAGAGGAATTTGGAGATGAGGAAAGTGACTGCATACGTGAAGTAAAAGCATAAGAACATATGATGTCCTTCGTACTGAGTCAGACCAGCAGCCCATCGAGCCCAGAGCCCTATCACCAGCACTGGCAGCAGGAGACGTTTAGAGAAAGAACATGAATCTGGCTTTCTGCAGTCCAACCTCTGTCAACATCCATAGCTGTTGTTAAATGTTACACTACTGCTTAGATCTTTTAGTAAGTTAACATTTAATTCTTTTTTACATTGCCTCTGTCTACTTCTTAGGGCAGCAAGCTCTGGAAGTTTAGCACCTGCTGTTTTAAAAAGAACTGTCTTTCATCTGCTTGAAAATTACCTCCTTCTAGTTTAAAGAACCCTTGGTTCTAATACTGCAGTTTGCTAGATAATAGCTTCATATTCACTTTCAGGATTTTGTAAACCTAGATAATGTACCCACTCACCATTCTTTGCCCCAAAAGAGATTAATATCAGCCACAGATTTGCAGATTCGTTGTCCATCTGCTCTCCAGATCTCTAAGATGATGAATAAAACTTTTCCCAGCACCTATCCTATGGGACCACATTGCATATCCTTCCCCATCCTAAAAAGCAACTGTTAAATCCTACCCTATCCTTTCTATCTAAAGGAAACATTTCACCAACTCTGTAATAATTTAATTTCTTAAACAGCCTTTGATGAGGTCAAAGGCTTCTTGAAAAACCAAATACGTTGGCCAACTTCAGCTTATTTATACCCATGCTTATTGTCATTCTTACAGTAGGTCAGTGAGGCATGATTTCCCTTTACAGATGGTGCTGACTCTTTACCAACAGACTGCAACAGACTGCATTTATCAATGTGTTTAAAGGTCTTATTTTTGTGTTATAAACTCAGCCATCTTACCAGGGATGGAAGTCAGACTCATTGCTCTTGCAATTCCCACATTCCTAGCTAGACGTCTTTCCACACATAGAATTCACCTTTACAATCTTCCTGTCCTGCACATGCAGTGGCCTCATAATGATAGGTTACACAACCTGGTGAATATTATCTGGTCCTGATGACTTATGAACAGCAAGTTTATCTATTTTTTGTAATATATCCTGTACATTTTTTAGAAGTGATTGAATACCTTTGACCTATATGCTACAGAAGGGCTTCACATGGGGGAATCTGTCCAATGTCTTCAGCAGTAAAGACCAAGTCAAAGAATTCATTGTGCTTATCTGCTACAGCCTTATCATACCCGAGTATTCTTTCATAATTTTGTCACCATGTGGTTTCATCAAGTCCCTGTTAGACCTCTTTTAATGTGCTTAGAGAAAGTTTTACTATTATTTTTGAGTTTTCTTAATTTCCTGCTTATGTATGATTTACATATTTTATTGACTTTGCTGTTCTCCATATTTAACATGTTTTTAATTTTTTAGATGCTGACCTTTTCTCTATGATAGACTCAGCTTTTATTCTGAGCTACTGAAATAAGGTAGGATTTTGACATCTTTTAGTCATTTTGCTTTATTCTTAATGTGACATTTATTTTACTTGGACTTCCATTGTAATCTTTTTTAGGTAGAGTTCAAGATGCTTTTTGGCTTCTTAGGTTGTTTTTTGCAGGGCTTTCTTTCCCATTTGTTTTGTAAATTTTTGTTTCTTTCTGGAAATTGAAAAATCACTTATCAGCACTTACCAGATTTCTAGATAGATAATCAGAATCTCTCACACTTAGTTTTTCTCCCAGATTTGGAACTTCTTTAGTCTCACTCAGCATTTCCTGATCACTACCATTGTTCTCATAAGGACATAGTTCCATGCTAGTTCTACATTTTTATTAACAATGTGAGATATCCACCCAAAAGGAATAATGCTTTTCCTTTTTTATGACAACACTTTAATATTGTTTAAGTGTCATATTACCCCTCATACAATGCCACTCCTCCTCCATTATGTCCTAGTCTAGCATTCCTATGAAGCTGGAAGCCTGGAAACATAGCATCCCATGGCTTATCTTCCTTCCACCAAGTCTCTGAGGTACCTGGAATGTCAGGATTGTTTGTTTTGATTCCAAGCATTGTAATAATTTCTTATCTTACTTTACAGGCTCCCAGTATAGGTAAGGGAACACTAGTAAGTTTTGCCCTCATGTCACTGATTAATGTTGCATATTCTATGTATAAGGTATTATTGGTTAAATTGTTAATTTCCTTCCTCCCTTTTGAGGGGCACACTTAGCATTAGCTTTGATATCACTTTTGCAGATGGTGTCAGCCCAAAGTAGCTGCTCTTGTGCAACAGTTGGCTTTCTTTTAACTTCTGATTTAAGTAATTCTTTATAAGATTTCTAGTTTTGGTCTAGCTTTTTAGTTTGGTTTAGGTTTTACCACTATGAGTAAGGTGCAGCTGGTTTCTTTCTGCTCAGGTTCCTTCTGTTCAAAAAGTTCTACAGTTCCTACCATATCTAAAAATCTACTGCTTATTCAATCTTCCTATTGACTCCTCTACATATGAAAACTCCAGACTACTATCTGCATATAGAATTAAATATAATTTCAGAGTTCAAAATGAGCTCTCCAGCTAAAAAATAAACATGGAAAAAGAATGAAAACAGTTGAGGTTAAAAGTGGATAAAGCAAAATGATTGTCATCTTAAGAAAAGTGGAAGTTTCTTGAGGCATTGAACTCTCATAGTGACCTTCAATGCAGTAAGCATGAGTCAGAGAAATACTCGTGACAAGCTGATGTTATACCTAGCATGGCAGACCAAATTAGATTATTATAAACCCAGGAGTTTTAAGAATATCCAAAATGAGAACAATGTTTATGTATCATTTCAACAGACAATTCTTTTTCTTTTTTCTTTTTTCTTTTTTCTTTTTCTTTTTTCTTTTTTCTTTTTTCTTTTTTCTTTTTTCTTTTTTCTTTTTTCTTTTTTCTTTTTTCTTTTTTCTTTTTTCTTTTTTTCTTTTTTCTTTTTTCTTTTTTCTTTTTTCTTTTTTCTTTTTTTTCTTTTTTCTTTTTTTTTTTTCCTTTTTCTTTTTTTCTTTTTTTCTTTTTCACAGAAAGCATTCCTTTGAAACCCATATTTACAGTCTTTGTTTAGCAGTGCCCTCAATTCCCAAATTATGCAATGTGGAAAACATTCCTCTGAAAATGTCAAAAAATATTCTTCCAAATTCCTGCCTTTTACAGTCATCAACACATTTTTTTTCCAGGCCTGAAGGTATATAATGTTTTGGAACAAGTTTACTTCAAATACTTCACTGTTTCAAAACTCACTTTTAAAAGCAATATTAAATAGCAGGTTAAAAAACTACAGATGAAAGCCGTAAAGATTTCTCGTTTGTTCTGTGGAAAGATAAAAAGGGAGCCAACTTCTCAATATTGTATGGGTGAAGATAGGAATGGGAGAAAAAATGTATTTTTAAACTTGGGAATATTTTTACTTGATTGACATGTAAAATACAGGCTAAGTTACAAAGAACTTAATAGGCTACAAGCACAAGTAGGAATTGAATTAATTTCTGTGTTCTGTCTCATCTCTAGCAAAAATCATATGTTCCTTCTTATATAAGTAGGAAGCTGAAGTGAAGAAGGAAGTTTGAAAAAAAATAGTCCAGCTATTTTATTGTTGTTGTTATTATTAAGTAGAAAGATAATTCATCATCATGCTGTCCCCATATGAAAGTATAAATAGCAGTTGCTCTTGAGACAGTCAATGTAAATACTACAGTTGTTTATCAGCCTCCCCCAAAACTGGATCAATGCAGTTCCATTTTTTGAGTTACTCTCAAGTACAAATTTGCAAATTGTTTCTTCTTTTTCAAGACAAAAAACATCTATTTTAGTGTACTATGAATTTTATCTTTCATGGGACCACACATTTTGCTAACTATTTTGTGTGTCTAGATTAACTTTTTATTCTCTCTGTACTTGATTCTTTCGAGCCATTTTTGTCTAACTTACTGGACAGGAAATGTTAGATTCCTGAGAAGTAAAATAGAATATGTTTTAAAGCCAGGTGAGTTCTTAAGATTATTAATATGTTCTTTTTAATGACACAGTCAATAGAGCTTTGCCCACAACCACTTTAGTCCTGTTCAGTAAAGCAAGCATCACTGCCTCGCTCAAAAACATTCAAGTAAAAGATTCTGTTTAGAACAATGCCCTGCAATACAAAAGCAAATATTTATGAATGAATATTTGCAATTTCCAGAGAAAGTGGTGACTTCTGCATACTTGGACATACTGTCAAGTGCCATCAATTATGTTCATTGCATCTATCCAAATTGCATGTGTCTGAGATTTACAGTGGTGGAGGCCAAGCTTTTAAACTTATTAATATGAAGATGATGGCATTTTATTCGTATCACAAAGGCTTCTTCTGACCTGAGAAAATGGTTTTACACCATGAACCAAATTAAACTCAAAATCTTATGTCAGGATTGAATGGCTCAGAGAAGGTTTCTGTTGCTTTCAAGACAACATCACAGTGAAATGTATAACAGATTAAAAGCCAATACAGTCCTATCTAAAGAAGAGATACTTAAGCCCTCTGGTTTGCTGGCTGGGTTTGACAATGATGAACAGAGTAAGCTTAACAGGCTATATGGTATACTTTTATGCTGGTGACTATGAATGATGGCCCAGACAGGATCTTCAGTCAGTGATACTTTTACTTTTGTAAGCAGTTTTGAACTGGATGTCCATGTGAGGAAAACTGCCGTGTTAACTATATCCATGCATTCTTAGACATTTTTGAACTTTATTGATTTTTTTGACCAACCAAATCAGTAAACACATCAAATGTTAGAGTGGTTTTCTTTAGCATTATAAATATGGATTTATCTTAGGGTAATGCTCCTTACACTATGACATTGCTATCCTGGACTGTGAAGGTTTCACAATGTTGCTGACGGCAACACTCAGAAATACCTTAGTGAGACCCATGAGCCCAGCTGAGACAGGAGCTGCAAAAATATGTAGACATGTTTTCCTGAACCACAGCTGAGAAGTCTAGAGAGGAGCCCCATTTGATTTATGAAATCTACATTTAATGGAGTTACCTATTTGAAAAATACTAGGATCCAAAAGCAAGACATGGGAAAGATATTTTATTCACTGTTGTTATACAACTATCCTGTACATTTCATGTTTTATTGTCAAGTAAACATAAACTATGCTATCTGATATTTTACTGTTTCTTTTTTTCTGCACAAGAAAATTTAAAAAGGACATGTACATTAAAAATAGAAAAGGTCTATTAAGCTATTTTTCCATGTTTCTGTTGTGGTGAAAAGATTCAACAGTTTCTTTCTCACTGGCCTGCTACAGAATCATTTCTATCAGTTTATATGGCTTTTCATTTGAATGAACAAGGTCTTACTGGAGCATTTTAATTTGCCTGGTGGTATAAAAGTAATGATAAATTTGGCAGTAGGGAGAAAAAGGTAGTAGCTATGGAGGAAAGCACTGGGAACCAATGGAACTCCTGACAGTGGGAAGGCAAATGGGAGATACCTGGAGTCCTTCCAATGGGAAGAAGACAGTGGAAAGAGGACGAAAAACACGGGGCCATAAGGGGCTCAGGGCTTTAGGCATGGGCTTGTTGTCTCATTCTTTAGGGTCATTCTCTTATATCTGTTTGGTTTTGGTCATGTCATCTTTCTCTCCCCCCCTTTTTTTTTTTGCCTTTTCTTCCCACAAATTTTATAATTTTCAACAACAAAAAACATATATGGCTTCTTTCACAAAATGGTTCCCCAGAAAACAAGCCTCCAGAAAGACAACACCATAGCTGGTGATTAGAAGTCTGAATCCAGATGTGGGGGAGCAATTTTACATAACATGCACTATGCGTCTGGACTAAGTGAACAAAAGATAGATTTGCTTTATAGGTATAAAGGTGCTTGCTCAGTAGACATGATTCCTTAGTATAATATCAATCTTTTTGTTAATATTTATAGTCCCCATCTCTCATATTTTATCATACCTACCTTGAATACTTCCTATTGCTTTTGGAGTAGAACTATATGACTTTCCCACTAAAAGTAACCTGGTAAAAAACCACACTTGTCAATCAAAACATCCTCTTCCAGATCCTAGAGTTGAAACACAGACAGCACAAATCCATTCAACGTCTACATAAATTTTATTCCTTTCTTCATCTTGTTTTCAAGATAAAAGCTATCTTTTACATTTCCTCTAACACTAGTAGGTGTTAATCCAGAAGTAAACCAGAGTCTCAGCATCCATGCTGTAAATTTTAGAAATTTGGTCACAGCTAAATAAAGAGGATTGTAATAAAGATAAAAGTAACTCACCCTAGTAATAAGGAAACATGGAGCTTTTTATTACCTATCACAGGTCACTGTTCTGTGTTCAGTCCAGGGTAGCAGTGACCCCAGACTGTTACTTTCTGGCAGCTGTTTAATGATCTATGTAAAATTAGTTGCTAAGCTCACTACATTTTCCAGTTCCCAAGTATGTGAATAAACACTTTGATATAATCTGGGCACCATTTTGACAAGTCTTACCTGAGAAGCCAAAAAATGAATGTGACATGTCTTGACCTAAGAATGTGTCTGCCAGATTAGGGCTGAAGTAAATAGGTAGAGAACCTTGAATTAGGGGACCCTGTATTAATTTTGTTCAGTGATGACTTTACTTTCTAGATCTCTTGATACCAAATTTCTCACCAACTTTAATTTAATTCAAAAGTAATTTCAAGAAATTGATTTTTTTCTTGGTAAGTGATTTAATTTTATTGTTTGGGAAGAGGGAAGGATGGGAGTGGGAAGTATTGTTTGTAATCTTTTAAAACAAAGACTTTGGTCCAGGTAAGCAATCAGGCACCCAGATGATACCTACTTTGTCAGGGTGAAAACTCATTAGTAGCCAGAAGCAAAAAGCTGAATGTTTTTGCACCTTCAATCCTCAAAAGTGAAAATCCATTCTTAAATACAGATTTTGCCTAAAACACTCAACAGAGCAATGCAATTCTTAATAATTAATTAAGCCCTTAATTATACAATTGTACATGTGTTAATGATGCTAATCTAGGATGATTCCAGACAGTCAAACTCAAAGATCTATGGATGGACTACATTTAATTTTTGTTTTAAATGTCACAACAATCTAAAGGGCAGTTTACCAAGAAATATGTAAACTAGGCAAAATCTTGCCCATTCGTTGACAGTGAAGATCCTGTGGCATTTTTTCCTGGTTTGGAAGTGCATGTGTATAATCTTAAATGCAAAATTCCCTGTTAATACAATCAAATCTAGGCTTCTGTTGAGAAACAGCTCTTCTATTACAAACCTGGAAAGGATGCATGTCTTATCAGACAACTGTGTACCATTGGGTTACATTCTTCAACTATACACGGGAAAAAGAGAAAATTCAGCCACACAGAACTACTTTATTTGCTTTTTGACTGACAAAATTGCAGACAGGCCAAATACTGACATATTCTGAACACCTGCAACTCACACAGAAATAAACAGTTTAGATGTACAAGGCTCAAATTACTTAAAATAAAATAAATATGCAACAAAAGAGGAATGATTTGATCCTGGAAATCTCTGTATTTTTTAAATCATGGACGACTCTACATCTAGAATATTGGAGACTCCAGCCAAGGACGATGAAGACGACCAAGGAACTGAAGCAGCTCTCATATGAGGTGTGGCTGAAAGAGCTGGGATTGTTCAGCTTTTGAAAATGTTGTTTTAGCTTTTTGAACCTTTTTTTTTTTTTTCTGCAAGGGTGGTCAAACACTGGAACAAGTCACCCAGGGATGTTATGGAATTTCTGTTCTTGGAGATATTCAAAATTCAGCTGGACATGGCCCTGAACAAACTTCTGTAGTTGACCTGGTTGTGATTAGGGAGGGGGTTGACTAGATGATCTCCAATGTTCCCTTCCAGCTTCAGTCATTTTGTGGTTCTGTGAATTTTTGTGTGATAGCTCTAACTGTTGCACTAATAAAGCAATATTGCACCAAAGTAATAAGAGAAGGAAAGAGAAAGTATTATCTTTTTTTCCAGCAGTGATAAATGCAATTATTCTCTAGAAATTGGTATTTTATGAATTTGTTGGCCTTGCTCTAGCCTTTCCTCATGTGGCAAAACACGTAATTTGACCATACTGAGGTCTGAGGTTGGGCAGTAGCTGAGTCCTGTTCTAAAGGAGGTACTTGTTCATAAAAACAGAAATAGTGCTTTGGACACCTGGATAATTTCTGGCAAAAATTGGACATTCACAGTTTTAGAGTTAGTGTGTGCATATGTGTGAGGGAGTTCAGAATCCTGCTAAATCCTGCTCCTGTGCTGCTAAAGCATAGGCACTCAAATTCTGTTTAGGTGGTACTTTCTTAGTTCTTTTAGGAATCTGATCTTAAGTTATAATATATACGTGTATGACATCAAAACTGTTCTTCAGTGTACGCATATATACATGTGCACAATGTGAATTTAAAATAGCTATAGTATTTAGGTATAGGACCAAAAGAATCTTGTGCAGATGTGTGCATGCAAGCGTAATTTCTCAGTCACATTTGATGGTAGGTTTATATGCCCAGAAAAAAAATTTAAAAGGGAAAAGATCCACAAAGTCCTAATTTGTTTACCAAATCCTGTGAAATGCCAAGCTCTTTTAATGATTATTGCATGCCAGACTGAGACAGAAATGTCAGTTAGCCAGTATAAATGGAAAACAAGATTATAGTATTTCCTCATAGCCCTGCCAAGGTCTGACACTGCAGAAATGCTTTAACATTTTATGAACATTGGCTCTGCAATTGTTAGGTGTGACAACCCTTTATGTCCGTGGTCCAAATTAAATGCAAACCTTCTCACTTTTCCCTTTCCATCCTTTTTCAGCTCTGCTCTCACATCGGAACAGTCTGAGC
Organism: Phaethon lepturus; assembly: GCF_000687285.1. NCBI lineage: Eukaryota > Metazoa > Chordata > Aves > Phaethontiformes > Phaethontidae > Phaethon > Phaethon lepturus. Next base: position 24,516 of record NW_010556989.1, on the reverse strand, counting down.
AGGAACACAAAGAGTAGCCTTTTAATTCCCTGCCCAGCATTTTGGTTTAGGTTTTGGATTTGTTTGTTTTGAAAGAGGAAAAAGAAAATTGAAAACATTTTTGTAGAAACATTACTCAGAAAGGAAGAGGTCAAATTAACAAAAGGGAAAGGGGAAAAAATCTCTTGATGCTGCCACTTGTGGACTAATGGCTTTTGTCTTTACATTGCAGAATTTCTGTCTGAAATGGTCAGCTGGACTTCTCTGAAATGAAAGCTGTGTCAAGATGGCCAGTCACATAAGAAAGAGACACATTGATTTGCCCTTCGGAAACAAAACAAAAAACCAAACAAACAGGAGGGAGATGACTTCAGTATTTTACCCTTCAAAAGGAAAAAGAGGATATAAATGTTTCAATAAAATGGTATGGCTGTCACACATGTAAAGTCGGTGACCTCTTTCAGTAACAGGATCATGAAAAGTACTGGAGCGGGGGAAGGAGGAGAGGGAATAGTAGAAATAAACAATGCCTTTACCATGAAATATTTTAAACTGTGATCAGTGGCAATATGTTCTCAAAAGCTTTTTTTCTTCTTCTTTTTTCTTTTTTCTTTTCTGTTGCCTCTGAATACTCAGAAATTTTCATGATACCCAAATGACAAGCACAAACTTCTGAGGTAGCTGGAGAAAAGACCAGTGCTAAGCTGACAGGAATGGTGCAGTTTCAGTTTGGTTTCAGATTCTGGCCATCCATCTGTAAGAAGCTGAAGGAAATAATAAAAACACCTGTTATTAAACTAGATAAACAGCTCAAAGAAAGGCAGTTGTGAATAGCATGATAGTGTCCAGCCTAATGCAGGTGAAGAGCTGGAGACACTAACCAGACCTTCCAGATCTGCTAATAGTTCTTTAAACCTCACCTCTTATTTTACTCCTCCTCTTCATAATTGTTTGCTGTGGCAAACTCATGAAACCACTTTGAATCCAGGCTTCGTAATTTGAAAGCTAATTTTCATCCTATTTAAGTCTTTAAAGGTATGTTGTTCAAACACGCAGATTATACTAATGAGTGTGTTTTGCCAGTCTGTGTATCCAGCAGAAGCAATGAACATTAGTACTGATATTCATTAATTTATTTTGATTTAATTTGAAGTGTCTGCCTCTGGCTCCAGGCATTTTTAGAGTAATTAAAATGTGCAATCATGAACATGGAAATTCACACAAAATATAGAGACAGTCAAATCTGTCCAGTTAAAACAAAACTATTTCTGCATAGTGACACTTCCAATCTGAGTATTTGAGACACTCACTGCTGCATTACCTCCCTAATTCTTCTGGGAAATTAAGAAAAATATCTAACTGATTTTACAAGGCTTTGAACTGATTTTTACGTGTGTGTGAAAAAATTACTTTTTTATGTGTCCTTTAATATATTTGGTGCACCACCAAACCCCCTTAATTTTAAACTAAGTGGTCTTTATTTGAAACATTTCCAGTGATTATAGCTTCACTCACGTTACACAGAGATGTTGGTTTACAAAAACGTGTCCCAAGATTTTAGAACTTTACATATTAAAACAATGTTGTTTTTCAGAAGATGAACAGTTATAGCTGTGTGATGCACCTTCCCGAACTGAAATTAAGTATCAAATTTTTCAAAAGCTGCTGTGTTGCAGGAACCTGTGTGTTGTGGGCATATTGAACAGGTTGCTCTTGTAAGTACAAAGGTTTTGATTTAATTGCACATTTGTTATCATATAAGTGGCATCTCAGACACCTCAGGCTCTGTAAGTCGTTCATGAGGACTGATTGGGAAACCTATTGGTGACCCAAGGCTTTCCCTGGTGGCAGCCAGGATTTGGCCTGGATACTGCTCAAGTTATCTCCCATAGAGCGTGTCAATTGGATGTACAGGAAACTGAATCAAGCACAAAATATGAATGGAGAGTTTATCTTGGCTACATTTACACTAGTAACTTAAGTGTGACTTGGGTTTTTCTCTGACGTGAGATTTGAAGTGACCATGTTGAGGTAGTATTAATTTTATTATGCTCTCTACTGCCTCAGAAAAAGGCAAGAAACATGCAAACCATCTGCTGAGAATGGTTAACATCTAGACTATGTCTGGGACAGAGCTAGCTGCCTTGGGTCAAAATTTCCGTAGGGAGCAGCTTAACAATACATGGATACAGTATTGTATCAGTTGACTACCAATGTTTGAATTTACTCCCTGCCTTTTCTCAGTTCTCTCACAGAGGTGTTGACCATGTGTTCAAGCCACTTCCAGGGCACTGCAAATGTCAGCAGCTCTCTGTGGGCCTCCATAGGGATTCCCCCCAAGGTGGCAGGGCAGACACTGACAACTAGGGCTCATCCCACTGCCCTGGCCAGGAGCAGGGCAGCTGGGGATACTAGTGGCAGCCCCAGCCCTGGCCATTGGGCACATCCCTGGGGGCAGAAACGGGCCAGGGCAGGACAGGCCATGGGCCCACAGTGGGCCTGGCTTGGCAGGGCCCATGGCTACGCAGGGCAAGGCTGTGGGGAGCTAGAGAACGGCCTTGCTGTGGTGTTGCTGGGGCAGGGACTGATGGCCCAGGGGAGCTCACATTGAGTCCCGTAGGCAGAGTGGGGAAGCCCCAGGAGAGATCAGACAGGGGCAGCCAGGATGTTCAGGGCCCTGAAAGCAGCCTCCTCAGCACCAATATCTTTACAGAGGCTACTGACTTCACAGGAGCAGTACCAGCTCTTAGCAGCTCCTGATAAAGAGGAATAATAAGTTTACCTAAGGAAATAGGAGTACATAAAGTCAAGTCTTTAATATAAATAGGTCTGTTAGAGGGCCTCTACAAGGGTATTATACAAGCACTTAAATGGTGGAGACTGAGGAAGCTGAGAATTCAGCTGATACGACTTCACGGTGGAGGCCTGAGTTCAGGACAAGATAGTCCTGGAGGTGAGGACTGATAACGATCAGCAGAGCCCTTTTAACGACCCCGAGTTTGCCCACGACCCTGCCTTTATACAGTCAGCCTGTCATTGTCAGATCTAAAAATATTTGATATACTAATATTAAAATGAACATTTCACTACACCTGAAAACCGTTTGCTTTCAGGGATAACACTGATAAATTTACTGTGAAATGTGCACAGAGTAATACGTGGTACAGTATGTTGCCTGGTTTCCAAAAGCCTGGCTAGTTTCCAAAAGCCTGGCTAATGGTGAAGCGTGCCCCATCTTGCTTTTTACTTCCAACACCCAGCTGTAGAGAGGCAGAAATTTAAAATTAAAAATAACCTTTCAGCTGATTCCTTGCATAATTGCTATCTTGTTTTGTTAATACTGTGGCTGAATTATAATTTGCTGAAACCCTGGAGATTTGCATGCTGGTTTATCAGCCAGAATTTGCATTGACATGCTTTTCAGTCAAGTGAGTAACTAAATCCTGGGGCCTTGAGTAAGCCTGGCAGTATTTGCATAGGAAATCAGAGGGAGATTAGGGAGAATGACTATATGCTGTCTCCATAAATAGATTCAATGATGAAAATTTTGTGCATCTCAAAATACTGCTGAATTTCATTGACTGACTGCGGCTGACGTACCAGCAATGCTTTCAAAAAGCAATAAAATAAAAATAGGTGCAAGACAGCCAAACCTCCGCTGCAACACCAGGCAGCCTTCTACTGCGGTTGTTAGAATTGCCAATGTCCCACATGACTAGCATTCACACATGAACATGAACAGACTAAAACAGCCATTTCACCTGAAGTTTCTCATCATTTCCCATTCACAAAACCCAAATTAGAACTTTACATCACTGTAAAATGATGGAACAGATCTATACACAGACTAAACTCAGTTTCCTCAAGCTGTGGATTTTTTAAATTACTTTTTTATTTCTTTAAAAAGGAAGAGTTGATTTTGTAAAGGTTTCAACCTGGTTATCACAAAGGCTGATAATGCCAAAATATCCTGTTAGGTTTTTTCTCCTGTTTATTATGAAAGACTGGGAAAAACCTTTCAAGTTAAGGATGTATTTATTAATTGCATTGTTAATAATCTTCTGAACAAGGCTTGTCATCACCAAACAGAAATGGAAGTGCTCCATACAGTTTCAGCCAGTATTAGATGTTTTAAAAGAACCTGCAAGAAGCCTCATAAAGAAGAACTACTGAATTAGTTCCCCTTAAGGTAAGTATCTAGTGACAGTTTTAGATTTTTTTTCCTCGTGCTCCAATCCATCAAGTTTTATTGAATCCCTAATTTTGCTTAATGTAACTGGGGATATTTTGAAGTCTGAGCATCAGTTAAGTAAGTTATACCCATAAATCTGCAACTCCGCAATGAATAGGAGTATTGTCTTCAGAGCCCTTGAGTGTTTTTACAAGAATATTTCTGCTTGAGTATAAGTTCTGATTAAACCAACTCTTCATGTTCCCTGAGCTTCTGAGAGCTTCTGTCACTTGACAGCAGAGAGTAGGAGCAGATGTGTTTCATTAGATGGCCCAAGCCTTTATCTTTTAATCACCTGCCTCACCCTATCTGAGGGGGGAAAAGGGCAGACATATGAGAAATCTTCTCCTTTCTGCTTCTCTCTCTCTCCAATTCTCTGCAAGGCATCTGCTAAGACCTCATTCATCACTGTGAAAGCTGCGAATGGATAACTGTGTAATACCCCAAGGTCTTTGCTGTGGTGGTGTAGTGCCTAACCTCTCCCCTGTAAAAGGAAAGGCTACATGTACTTTTGTCAACCTGTCAGCAAGCACTTCTTTCTCAATACTGTTTGTTCAACCCTCACCCCCCATCCTGACAATGTCAGCTTTCTGAAAATGTTTCATTTTGAGGAAAGCCCTAGATATAGTTCTCATGAACATGTATTCTTTATTTCATTCCTCAGTGCACAGCCAGATGTGAAATATATATTTGTATGCATGTGTGTTTGGGTGTGTGTGTACATATCTGTGCGTCTCAAAAAATGTGAAAAAGTGGATCTTCTGTGCCCTTTGGGTATAAAACAATATCAGTGTTGGCCAATAAATTTAAATTTTTGACCACAACTTTAAGTGAGTCTGCAATAAAACCACAATATTTCTCCTCCATTTTTGCTTCAACAAAAAGTAGTCCACAGAATCCTCCAGAAATAAGAAATAATATTCTCCTTGGGCTGCTGAAGAGTGGCGAGTTAATTCTTTCCAGAAGTCATCCAATATTCTACTACTGTTTCTTGCTGCGTGCTAATTTAGGATTCTCATACTAACTCACATTTAACATTAATCACAGTTTTCCAGGCAAAAAACACCAAGACCAATGGTTGATTAAAATAGATGTCTGGAATTTTCTTTGATTTGAGGCCAAACATATTACAGCTCCCTTACTTTTTATACTGTTTTTATCCAAACAAGTTTCAGTCTGAATGAAACATTTTTTTACTTTTTCACTCTGTCTAATCCAGCAGTAGCGTCATCAGAATTTAGATCAACTGTGGAAGAATTAAACCATGCAAACTTTCGATACTTCCATAAAGAATTTTATAAATAAGTAACAGTTTTTATATATATGCAGGAGATCAATTCAATAAGATCAAACAGTAATTTGAATATAAATAGCAATTAAGAATAAATAATTAACCTAAATGGTGCTTAAGCATTGCTCAGATGTCTAATTGTATTGGCTGTAAGGATTGTATTCAACTTCCATTGAAGTTACATAGAGACATGTGTTATTTCTTTTAAGAGATTTTAAATTAAAAATGGTAAGGAGATATCTAATATGGTAATCCCAAAAGCTTCTTAATTCCATGGAAATGTTTGTACTGAAAGTGTGAAACAAACTTTCTGTCTGCATTGTACTGACTTGTTCCAGAATTAGTCAAAGTGTCACTAAACTTGGGAGAGAGGAGGGTTTAAATTCATGATGTGCACTTAGATCCACTTTTTTTCCTTGCAATACTAAGCACATCTTTAAAGGGAACAAAGTAGTGTAAATGCATGACAAAATGATGTTTAATAGCAAACGGGTAATGCAATAACTGATTCATACCATGAGAAAGGATACTTGCCTTCAAGATTAAAGTTTCCTCAAGCTATCAATAAGCCATTTTTTTGTGATATGGCTGCCAGAGCAGCTCAGCTTCACCATCTCTTTGTAGACACTCTCACAAGATGACATATTTATACCCCACAGGTATTCCTGGTGGTATGTATTAAAACATAGCAGAGATTCAAAGTTTTTTATGAAGAACTTCACTAAACTTGGCTGAGAGTTCATAGCTGACAGTGGTTGTGTTACCCTGATTGCCAGCTAAGAGGCAAAGAACCATGAGGCCAAAGTGGAAAGTGAAGAGATGTAAAGAGAAGGCAATTCAATCCTTCCATAAAATTGAATTGATCAAAATTTTTTTGAGATATAGTAATTAGATTTCTTACATAGCCATTGCAAATCATGAAGTAGTTTGATATTAACTAGGTGAAGCAGTTAACACTTCAGACTAAGTACCTCTGATAGACATCTGTTTAATAAGACAGTTATTGCATGTTCAATAAATACTGGCGGATTATTTAAAAAACAGGAGTTATAGTTATGTATGGGCTACCTGACAGATTTCCTACAAAGCAAGACTTCATTAAATATCTTTTTTTAGGCTGTTAGCTTAGCATCACCACCTAACTAAAGGAACTTAACGTTTTACATTTAGTAAGACAGGCTTTGCAAATACAAGCCAACTTATTGCTAGAATTCCTAATAACATTTTTATTGGTACAGAAAGTTATGCATATTAAGCAAAGAATATTTCTCATTAGTTTCAATATCCTGAAAAGGAAACATATATAGCCTACATTTTTACCTCTGTCCTACATATGATAATGATATTTAAGTGATAAATTTCACTCCTTATGTTGCCTGGACCACTTTAAATTCCCTCTAACTCATGGCCTATTTATTGGGATTGCTTCTGACATTTCAAACAGCAGAATATCTTCAAAACATCTTGGTAAGCATCTCCATTTCTCCTTTTTCCCGTCTCATAAAATTTTGGACAAAAATGAATTAACTTATTTTAAGTTCAAACTAATTGTCTACTAGCTCTACCATTCTATTTTGTTGCCTTTGAAAAATTTGGGACAAAAGCTCAGGAAAAGTCCCCTCTGAACCTGGTCCAAGTTGGATGAACTGAATATAAAGCCTTTATTTCTATAGTTCAGCATGTTTCCTGTCCTTGTTGGTTAATTAGTTCATTTAAAGAAGTATTATTTATTGACCATATGGACCAACTTTTTCTGGTGAAAATTTAGGAATCGGAGCTGTGGAATGTAACTGTGTAAGGGCTGTCAGAATACAAAATTAACCCTCATCTTTTATGACACTCTTAGGTGCTTGCATATTGTACTACAGTTACTTACCCATCTAGAAAATACAAGGGTAAAGTCTCCTAGCTGAAGCAGCAAAGTACCGAAATACTCTTAGGCAAAGCAGTCACTGCACATACTTCCTTCATTACCCTTCCTTGGAAGGTACTGAACTTTGAAATTATTTTAAAATTCTTTTATGCTTTTACTGAAAATAACCCCCATGTGCTCCCTGTCCTCAGAGCGCTTGTGTCTCTCTAATCATTTTGGTTTTGTAGGAATTGGATTTTCAAGATATGGTGTAAGATGAATATTTTGATATAAGCCATGGGGGTTTACTCCTGAGTGTCCTATGCTCTCTATTCAAATAGCTGTCACTGGTCAAATAGCCGTCACTGGTCAGTGCTATTGATGAAAAGGATGGTCAAATTGCTGGGAACAAACTAATACTGCAAGGTTGAACTGGTGACCAAAACATAAAGCAGAAAAATTTTGTCTGTTTTTTGGGTTTCAAACAGTTTAACAGTATTTTGAAGGTAGAAGGGGAAAAATAATCTTTTTTAGTGGACTGAGAAAGGGAATTAGAAAAGACTTGCTTTTTTTACTACAGCTCTGGCCTGGTTGCTATGCAGCTCAGAGCAGGAGATTTTAACCATTTTGCCTCAGTTTCTCACTCTAAAACAGACCTGCTGACTCTAGTAATTCTGCAACAATTCTTAATTAGCTAAAGATAAAAAAATACACACTTTTATTTTTATTATGAAGCTAGTAAGTATTTTTCATATTTCTCTAAGGCTTGTGTTTATTATGCTCTCTAAGAAAAAAAATGGAAGGAAAAGAATATCTTGTGCCAAAACTTAGCTTTATACAATATCCATCTTCACTTGTTCTTTACAGAATGCCTAGAATACCTAGTTCTTTATAGAATGCCTAGGCCTATGCCTAGGAATTCTGAATGCCTTTAGAACACATTTAGAATTCCTAAATGTGATCTAAATTTACATGAGCATGAAATCCTTAAGAGGCTGTACAGAAAAGAACTGTGCTAGCTATTTTGGTTTGTGATGGGTAGTACTAATAAATAGACAAGAAGATGAGCTAAACGATCATCATGCAGGGGAAAGTAATCATATGTCAGGTACTCTTTTTGTGGTTTTCCATTCTTCTTATTGACAAGTGGAGGTATGACAGCATCCACCCTATAGGATAGCTAAAGACAGCGGTTTGCAGTGAGATAATAGCACTGCAGTGGACCTGCACCTTTCCAAACAACTTAGGCAGAGAGAGGGCCCTATGTTTATCTTTTGTATGAGACATCAGACCTGCACCTACTCAAAATTGTCTTCCTGGTAATGTATGGAATGACTGGGATGTACCCAGACTCTGGATGACTTTCCGGAAGGCCAGATTTTCCCACCCTGAATCCCACCTGTAATAGCAGGATGGCTCACGAAGAATGTTGCACTCTGAATTTGAGCTGTAGTGACAGAATTCAACTTCTGCTCATACAAATCTGCAGGGTTGTATGCAGATAGGACTTCCACCATTTCCATACAGATCTCGTCTCTGACAAATAGGTTCTTGTACTTTGTAGCTAACCTGACTTCTGTGTTTTTCCAGACCACTAAGAAATACAGAGAGTTGTAAGTGCAAATGGAAACTGCTGCCTATTTCACATCCTCTCCAATTCATGGCAAGACCAGCAGTGTTGAAAATGACAGTACATATGCTATTACTTTTTGAATTTTCAACAGCCTGTGCTTAATTCTACATAATTGGTACCTGCTTAAGATAGAAGCTTGCAAGTATTCTTTATGAGACATAGAAATAGATAAAGAGCTAGTGTAAGAAACAGAAAACAGATAATGTTAGTAAGAGAAACCATGTCCACTCTGGGGGAAGCATTAAGTGTGTCCCACATGGATTAAGACAGATCTCTACTGCCTTTTATCCATATAACTGATCTGGACAGTAGGATCAAGTTTAAGTGGTTACATTTGCTGATGCTGACTTGAGAGAAGCAAACATAGATAGTTGCCAGAGATACTCAGGAGGTAGAAAAGTGCATGCCGTATTTACTTGTTTCAAACAGCCTGATTCCGAACTCACTCTGGTTTCATTTTCATACAATCCCACTGACTCATTAGAACTACTTCTAAGTTAGACGTATCTTTTTCTAATACTGAAAAGAAAGGCTCATAACTTTAGCATGAATTTACATTTTTGTGGAAGGAAGGCAGAAAGGCAAACAGACCTTCAAATAAAAAATAAACAGTCTAGTTTACAGCTTGGTGAAGTTAAGGAATACCTTAACTAAGGTATGAATCTGGGACTCAAAAAAACTGCAATATGCAAAACTGGATGTGCTGCCATGCTTTCATCCCCTATTTCCTCCATATCTATCCAATCACAAGATTGGTAAGTCTCAGGAGAATAATAGTTTAAGATAGCATCAGCTGCCCGTTGATAAATTACAACAGCTAGTATAAGCCCCGCATATATATGGCACCTTATTCTTAGGTAAGGAGATCAAAATAAAATGGAAAAAGTAGTATAGCTGGCTCTTTTGGTGACCCTTAACACTGAATTCCTGCATGCTGGAAGAGAGATTTCCAAATCTGTTATGCCACTGGGGCTTCATAAACACAATCAATTGTATCAGTCTCTTCTATTGCATAAAAAAAAGAGATAAATTCCTGGGGAAAAAAAATCCAGCTAAATTACAAATAGTTTATAGAATGTTAGTTACACCAAAAATTAATTCAGCTCAAAGTAGCTATGCTACTTAATAGAGTTAGTGTTATAATAGTGGAAGTTTTGTAACAACAACTATATTGAGATTTTCTGTGTGTCATGGAGCAGAAAAGTTTTTAATAGATATGGAAAAGAGATAATATTTAACAAATAATATTTCTACTCAGTAATGGAAGGTGAGTAATTTCCCTAGTCCTCAGAAATAAAAGAAGGAAATTATCAGAATACCATTAATTCATGTGATGATAAACCACATGATTATACACATCTCATCATTCTTCTATAGACTAGCTGAGGACAGAACTTATCATTATCAAGCTAGGGTGGCACTCCTTGGATTTGCCTAAAATTACAGTTATAAGTGACAAAATATCAAGAAAGCCTTCCTCAAAAAATTTCAAATTAGAATATTTATATAGAATAATAATAATAATAATATGAACAAGAAGAACATGAACAAGAACAAGAACAAGAAGAAGAAGAACATGAACAAACACAACAAGAAGCAGCAGCTTCCCAACAATATTCATAATGCACCACATGGGAAAAAAACCAACCTTAACAGTCTACTTTTTTTTTTGATGTGTGGAGGTTAGACAATCTAAAATATTTGTGATGAATGACTGTCTGTAAAGTATGTCTGCAACTATACTTAAGTTCATAAAGAATTTAATTTCTACTGTTATGTCCTAGTTTTTGGATGAAGGAAGATTATGAAAGCAATTACTGTACAGGAACACATATTTAGTCCAAAGAAGGATGAAGTAATATTCTGTATTACCCAAATAATGACTTGATTTGTTCTTCCTGTTGGTTGGTTTGTTCTTTTAACTTATAATTTCTCAGAACACCTGAGACTTGAAGATAGACAAGCTGATTCTATATAGATAGCTGTACTGAATGAGGACTTTTTCCCCAAATATTCTTACCAATTATATTAATTTTCTCTGCTATTTTAAGCTAGTTTTCATTTTTCATAGAAATTATTATTTTGTATTACATCGATACAGACTGTTTTATGGGTTTATTATTGAACCTTTTAATTTCTTTAATAATTTTTGAAGTTCCTTACACTTTAAAGAATATATGATAATATAGGTCTCAGACCTGGATACTACACCTCTCAAGTGCGAGAAAATAAAAACAAATTAGTTAATATCATTGCTTGGATCACTTGATATATATGATATTGAGATTAGTGTGCTTGCCCTTCTCCGTATCATAGATGTGTGTCATTACCATGAACTTATTACTTATTCCAGTGGGACATGCACAGCATTGCTTTGTTCAAATATAATTTCTTGGTTCAATGGTCAAGCTGCAAAGTCTGAAAAACCTCAATCTCTTTAAACATAACTACATGCATTGCTTTATTTTTGTTCTTCCACACATTTTTTTGGGGTCGAAGATGTCTCTGAAGCATTTTACCAGTTCTTTTTCTGAAATTTATTTATTTCCTATGTTAAACCTACAGATAGGGTGTTCTACCCTGTTGTAAACCTTTCTCTTTCCCCCTGCCCCACCCCCCCAACCCCAAATCCAACTCCTAATACAAGAACCGATTTAACAAATTCCAGATAACCATTTAGATAAAAGAGAAAATTCATCACTTTCATGTCAAAATTGGATATTTCTTTAATTAGTGGCCTTTTTGCAGTAAATAAGCCATGGAGAAAGTACTTTTTTAGCATAATGTTTTTCTAACTTTATAGATCTCCTTGGGTTTAGTAACATATTAATAGATTACTGTTGATTTTCTTATGCCTGTTTGAGCAATGACACTCAGGTGTCTTACTAGCCTTTGAACACTTTGCCCTGTCCAGCTTTAAATTTAAGAAGATCTAAGGAAAATTTGCAGTGTTGATTGCTCTAGTAGTAAACTGGTTATATTCCACTAAGATGTGTTCAAAACTGGAAGTACACTTAATTGTCCTAGTCTTGATTCCAGAGTCCCTGTAGGATATATCCTTCTCATACTCAGGCATGAATAACTTACATGCAATAATACTATCACAGCAGCCTTCTCCGACCTCTTGCATTACAGTAATAAATTTGTGTTCATATAAAAGAAAAGTTCATATATTTGTGTTCATATAAAAAAAAGTTCATATACATATCTAATCACAACTGTGATTTTAAGGTTTATAAAATAAACACATTTTAAAATTGAAGCCAAACCACTTAGTCTTCAGTTCAGGACATTGATGGGTGACTTTTAAAAAAAGGAGGGTTTTGGTTTTTTTTTTGAGGAGATGCTGCATTTTGGAAGTTGATTTAGTTGTAGGCAACTCTTTAGAAATTTTCTGTACTGTTAAAATCATTGAAATTATAGAAATAAACTAAGTATTTTGTTATTTTCTTGATTTGCAAAGAAAAAGAATTGTAATTATTTCCACTGAGAAGAAAATGTCTTTTTCTTTTCTAAGACATGCCTGTGTATCTTTCTTGGGAACAAAATTCTCTCTTTTAAGGATTAATGCATTCCTTGGTTATCTGATTCACAGACATCAAAAGACAAGACAAGGGAGGAAATTTCTCTCTTACTCTGAATAAAATAAAATGTGAGTTATATTTATATACATAACAGTTTCATAAGTATATGACAGAGAGGAAAATATTGACTAAACAAAGAAAAAGATTTTTGTATAGCCGCAGTGGATAGAAAAGCGATAAACTTACATATATATGTGGCGTAAATATGCCAAGGGGAGACAGCTTACCACATTCTTATAGCCAATTTACAGCAATCCTAACAGTGCAAGTGAATTGTAAGCAGATTAGGACATTCCCACTGCCAGCTGCAGTGGGCACAATCATAGAAAAGGGGTATTATGCCACATCTCTTCCAAACTCTGTCACTCGCTTGAACTGTAGCCTGATGCGGACAATGAATCATTTCCTTCTGTGTTCCCTTAGAGGGTTTCTTTTTTCAACGATTGCTACTTTGTTTACAGTAACAGTGGAATACAGGCCTATTTCTTGTGTTTGCACTTCTTTTCCTAACTGAAAGAGTAAAAATCTTTCACTTCTTTTTTCCCCTCTAAGTAGTGAAAAAGTAAATGAAGTCTTTACACACACAGTTAGAAAAATTTAATCTCTGAAAAGGAAAGGAGAACAGTACAAACCATTGTACCATGACATGGATTACACCATATACCAGCACCCCTTTGGAAATTACCACTGCATTTCTGCACTCAAAAATTCTGATATATTTTCACATTTGGTTCTGAAAACTATCACTCATTATTAGCGTTAGTACTACTTTTGCATTTGTTACCTTCGGGAGGATTACACCCTATTAGAGCAGGAAAATATGTCTCAGAAAAGTCTCCTGTTATTTATACCAGGAATAAAATAGTGGAATAAATACGAAGAGCAGTTACAAACCTGTCAGAAATCAGAAACGACTTTATTCCTTCCAAGAGAGGAGAAAAAAAAGCTCAGCTTTAGAGCCCTCTCTAGGAAGAATTCCTATATTTTAAGGGCTGAAGTCAATTATATACGGTTTAATAAGACCAAGTGCCAGGTCCTGCACTTGGGTCACAACAACCAGGGAGTTGCTGCCCAGGGAGTTGGTGGAGTCGCCATCTCTGGAAGTGTTCAAAAAATGTGTAGATGTAGCACTTCAGGATATGGTTTAGTGGGCATGGTGGTGTTGGGTTGATCGTTGGACTTGATGATCTTAAAGGTCTTTTCCAACCTTAATGATTCTGTGATTCTTTAAGTAGAAATCCTTTCAAACACAGTGTAGAGCCCATGTTGAAACTCCTAATTTAAAATTCTAGCGTTATTCTCTGAGATAGAGTCAGTAAGGACTTCAGAATTTTACCCATGGAAATCTGTAAACAGTGTCTTAGAATTAAGAAAACATTTATGAAAACACTAAGAGGCTGTATACTGTTAGATGCACCTGATGCAAAAGCACTGTAGCTATCTTTAAATCAACAATCATTTTCACCTGAAGTATATTGGCTTGAGTGACCTCTGCTTTCAGGGAGAAAAGATCTTCTTTATTTTTCCTAAAACCATTATTATACAAATTAAAAATTTTCATCTTTTACTGTTCATTTGTTGTGCTCCTTTTCTTTAAAAGATTCTTTAAGCTTTTTAATTCAGTGGGGTTTTTTTCTTCACAGCTTCTAATGCTCAAACATAACGTACTTTGCAGAATATTTGGTAAATATTCACTAATAGAAAACATAGTAAATACACAATTAAAAAGACAGGGTTGAGAGACAAGAAAAGGAAAGAAGGAAAAAGATAAATAACTGAGACAGATATATCTTCTTTGAGAAAGGGTTGGTAACGTTGCAATCTTATGTTAGCAGGCTTAACACGTTTTTGTTTTCAGTGTAGTGTTGTTTCAAAGAGTGTCCTTTGGCCAAAGTAGAATAGCACTTTCCAGCAAACAGTGCAGAACTTCTTGAAGAAAAGCAAAGCAAACAAAAAATAAAAGAAAATAAAAATAAAATTAAATAAAACAGAACAAAATAACTTTTGATACAAACATAACCTTATAGTACTATAATAATGACAAATGTTTTAGAGACTGTACAAACATTCAAATTATTGGATATGTAATTATGACTAAGGTAATAGAGTTTCAAAAGTAAATCTCATTTACTTTTGTATTTTTTCGAGATAAGAATTGCTTTAATAGCTGTTTTCAAATTTATCTAATTCTTTTGGCCATATGTTACTTCATCTTATTTTCATCTTTTTTACTTTTCTCCTTATATTGGGTTAAATTACCAAATGCAAATGCTTCCAGGCAGACTCGAACAAGATTTCTGTGTTTGAAGGCTGGTAGAGAATATACACACACATACATACATATATGACTCTGGAGGCTCAAACACCTTCTTGTCATTTACCAGACTAATACACTCTGACCTGTCTCAGTGATTTTGTAGTCTGTCCAGGAATGCGCCACAAAAAAAAGAAAAAAAATCTGTAACTTCATTAGAAATCATGTAGTTTGTTATTATCTAGTGCACTCCAGAAAGAATGGTTGTATTTTCATAAGGGCAGAAGGTATTTAGCTGTTCTGTCGGATTCTTCCTTGCCATGCTGCAATTGCTAGTCAAATTAGCACATTGCTTTTGGCCATAGAAATGTTTTCTGTCGACAGAGCCATGTCGAACAATACTCTTAACAAAAATACACAATCAATCAT
Source organism: Phaethon lepturus (assembly GCF_000687285.1). Lineage (NCBI taxonomy): Eukaryota > Metazoa > Chordata > Aves > Phaethontiformes > Phaethontidae > Phaethon > Phaethon lepturus. The sequence goes on along the minus strand of NW_010556989.1, from coordinate 9,263 downwards.
ATGTGTTTGACCCACAGATGGTAAGGACAAGCTTCTGTTTTCATCTCAATTCTGTTTCATCTCGAGTCATTTATACTAATTGGGCCTGCCTATATAGCAGAGGGAGGTGTCACTGGCCTCATTTCTGAAGTGATTTCCGAAGAACATATACTTCTGGACTGGAGTTAGATCTTTGTGATTTTACTTAGCACTCTAATAGATTTTAAAGGGAGTTCTAAGCCATATATTCTAACATGTTCAAGAGCCATAGTTGGTGTCAAAAGTTCACAATTTCCATTTATTTATAAAATAGTAGCTATAAGTACAAAAGTACGCAGCCCTCAGCAGCTACTATAAGGAATAGGCTAAGTGATACTGTGTACCATTGAGAGTTCCTTTAAAAATCTGTTTATGAGTGAGTTGAATTTTTAAAATAACCAAGCTTTATATGCTTTGGTTCTTCTGTCACTTGTGACTATGAGTAAATATACATTGCTTAGCTAAGTTGCAAAAGTTCCATTTAGAAATATTTGGAAAGTGGTTTTGGACCTAATATAGATGATACTATAAATACCACGTATTATTATATTGCTGGCCAAGAAGAAGCAGACACAAGCATGCAGAATTCATTAGACGAGTATGAATTTCCCTTACACTTCATTAGAAAGTCAAGCATATTTAGACATACATATGCAACAGAATGGACCATATCACATAACTGGAAAACAGAGAATCTATTTTTAAAAGAAAATTTATAACTGAAGAGTTTTCATCTTCCAAAGCAAGCTGAAACAGTTCCTTTTTTAGATCCACTACTGAATTTGACTTGTTTGAAAGTCTTTAAAGTCTTGTATTGTAATCACAGTAGGATCCTTGCTATCAGATATAGCTTTGTTTTTCCCTCACTTTAACTTGAAATGAAATGTAAAAAAACCATTTCAAATGCTTGCGCTAAGAGTGAGGGGCAGGAGGACTTGTAAATAAAAAAGATGCCATAAATAAAACCAGGAATACGCTTGTATGTTTGGCTACTACATGAAAAATACATGTGAGCTACTTATAAGTGGTTGTCTGTAATGAAATTATATGAAATTTTAATTCCTGAATAAGGCAGTGGAGATTTAGAACTGGGGCAAGTCTATAAATTTGAGTGACAAATTTATAGACTCCTATGTGCTACAGTAATTCTCGTGTGTTACTGTAGGACTTCGGAAAGCGAAACATCCTAGAAGAAACTGATATCCTCCCCGTATCAATACAGGCTGGGGAATGAAGGGGTTGAGAGCAGCTCTGCCAAGAAGGACTTGGGGGTACTGGTGGATGAAAAGCTGGACATGAGGCAGCAGTGTGCACTTGTAGCCCGGAAGGCCAACTGTATCCTGGGCTGCATCAAAAGCAGCGTGGCCAGCAGGTCGAGGGAGGTGATTCTGCCTCTCTGCTCTGCTCCGGTGAGACCCCACCTGGAGTCCTGCATCCAGCTGTGGAGCTCTCAGCAAAGGAAAGACATGGACCTGTTGGAGCGGGTCCAGAGGAGGGCCACAGAAGTTGCCAGCGGGATGGAACACCTCTCCTATAAGGAAAGGCTGAGAGAGTTGGGGTTCAGCCTGGAGAAGAGAAGGTTCCAGGGAGACCTTATTGCAGCCTTCCAGTACTTAAAGGGGGCATATGAGAAAGATGGGGACAAAATTTTTAGCAGGGCCTATTGCAACAGGACAAGGGGTAACGGTTCTAAACTAAAAGATGCTAGATTTAGACTAGATAGAAGGAAGAAATTTTTCACAGCAAGGGTGGTGAAACACTGGAACTGGTTGCCCAAAGAGGTGTTATGTGCCCATCCCTGGAAACATTCAAGGTCAGGTTGGATGGGGCTCTGATCAACCTGATCTAGTTGAAGATGTCCCTGCTCATTGCAGGGGGATGTTGGACTAGGTGACCTTTAAAGATCCTTTCCAACCCAAATTATTCTATGATTCTGCAAAACTGAACTATTTGTCCAGAGTAAATGAGAGGCAAAAAAGTCTGAATCGAAGTTTAGTATTTAAGTGTGCAACGAGGTGGGTGCACAAGAGGAGTTCAGAACCCAGGGTTCTTGCAAGTGTGGAAAAGTGGACACAGCTGCTTGTAGCCCAGAGAATCGTGATGCTATTAGCTGATTTATGCCAGCATCAGCCTAACACTCACTCTAACTGTACGTAACATAATACAGTAGAGTGGACACAGCTGCTTGTAGCCCAGAGAATCATGATGCTATTAGCTGATTTATGCCAGCCTCAGCCTAACACTCACTCTAACTGTACATAACATAATACAGTACTGAAGTTCAGATCTCTGTAACTTCAAGGTCTTTGGTTTTCAACTATTTGGACCATCAATGTGCATGAAGGTATCAACAGGCATGCTGGTCTTTTAGTATCTAATGTGCCGATAAACAATGGAACTAGAGATTAGTCTAGCAATTCATTCATGGGATCATCCTCCTTCGTGCAACTTTTCCTTTAGAAAGGACTTTCTAAATCCAGTCATCTACTCTCTGGACATCTACTTTATATTGCAGCATTATAGCACTAAAATATTTCAAAGGAACTATGCTCCTATTTCCATTTTCTGTGGGAGTATGATTTGCAGTGTAAACTACGTAAGAAAGGATTCTTTGGACAGGAAAAACTGAGTAGCCTTTGTTTTACAGAAGGTCAAATCGGATGATCCATGTTTATTTCTGATATGACATTCATACATACACATAGATATGCATATGCTGGTCATTCATGAAAATCAGGGGAACAAATATCACAAAGTCTACTGAACTGGAACCTAATGAATCATCCTTAAATAAATTTAACTTTCATAAAATCCTCTGTCAGTTGGGCTTTTCTACTTCCCTTCTGAAAATGTTCAAAGCCCAGCTGCAGAATGGACTTTCAGCTTTACGTCTAAACAATAGTCAGGGAGGTGGGTGGAAGAATGGTCACTCGAAGTCCAGACAAAAAGGGGTTACAGATCTTGTTCCACCAGTTTTTCAAAAATTATGTAAATGTTGGAGGAAACATGCTTTTGATCCTCTCAGTTAATTCACAGTCTATTCATTAGTAATTTTTGAAGTCACATGCCTCAATCACATAAGGGGGGGGAGGGGAGCAAAAGACTAGGTTGTCCTGCACATGCCCTGCGAACACTCTCAAGATGAACCGCTCCATG
>NW_010556989.1:2790-6002 GCF_000687285.1 Phaethon lepturus | reverse complement strand
CTCCCCTGTTAACCAGGACTGCTGATAAATGATGGAGAGTGGCTTGGCAAGCTCCTCCGCCCAGCTCCCTCAGTACTCTTGGATGGATCCCATCAGGCTCCATAGACTTGTGGGTGTCCAGGTGGCTTAACAGGTCCTTAACTGCTTCCTCCTGGATTATGGGCGGGTTATTGTGCTCTCCATCCCCATCTTCCAGCTCAGGGGGCTGAATACCCTGTGGATACCTGGACTGGCTATTAAAGACTGAGGCAAAGAAGGCATTAAGTACCTCAACCTCGTCCTTAGAGACAATGTTCCCCGCCATATCCAGTAAGGGATGAAGATTCTCCTTGCTTCTCTTTTTGTTGTTAATATATTTGTAGAAGCATTATTTATCATCCTTTACAACTGTGGCCAGACTGAGCTCTAGCTGGGCTTTTGCCTTTCTAATTTTGTCCCTGCTTGACCTAACGAGATCCTTGTTTTAGGACCCCAGAGGAGTGAGTATAGATGTAAATGCTCATATATGTGTTTGCCCTGTAAAAAGCTTTGCATAATTTGGCATTCTATATTATAAACAAGCAAACAGGCAAAAAGAGGTTATTGCTCTTTAAACAAAGGTGAAAAGACAAACCCTGCAGGGGTCCCCAAGAAAAAAGAAAACCTGAGGAGTGAAATAACATGAATTGTGTGAGCTCAAAGACAAGAAATTAATGAAAAGCCAGTATTGTCATTTAAGCAATGGTATATTGAGGCTCCAAAAGGAATATGAGAAGTCAGAATTAACCTGGAGAATAACAGCCAAATCTCAGTGGTGGGTGCTATGCAGAGAGAGGGTCTGCACAGAGATATGTGTCAAGAAATCCTGAGAATGAAAAGCTCTATCTGAATTCTGACCCAATCAAATGGCTAAAGTGCCTGGGGATGTGGTGGCTGGAACATCTGACAGCACTCTGGTGAAAGGCCAAGGGGGGCATTGGGTCAAATGCCATCACAGTTAAGTTCACCACCTAAGGAGACAGAAATCCTTCCCTGCCTGTCATCAGAGAACTGCATCTGTTTCTCTAAATGATATACAAGACCTTATGTGCGTAGCAGGAACCTCTGCCTCCGAAACTGAACATAGCATGAGGGAGTTGGGGAGAACGAGTTGTCTCCAAGGAGCAAGCCCAGCTGTATGGGCACAGAGACAGCACATGTGATTGACAGGATAAGTTCCATCTGGAGAGGAGACTCAGCTGAGAGTGCTTTTCAGTTTTTGTTTGAATGTTCTTTGTTCTTAAATCTTTTTATGTTTGTCTTTAGTCACGTCAGCACAAAGGATTTTCTTTTGATCTGATTTATGCCCTAGTCAGGGCATGTCTGACTCTAAGCAGAGTCAAGAAAGTGGATGAACAAACATGGATGACTCCTTCCCTATTTTATTTAGAAGACATGTGTGCTGGCTTTCAAACACACTGTTTAATTCAAAAAAGCCTCTCAAGAGAAAGTTTTAAAAAACCCCAACTTTCTCATTTCTTTCTAGAGCAGAAAATGAAATTAAGGTAGATTATGTACCCTTTACTCTTGTGATGATCCCATCTGTGTTTCTCAAGCCGCTGATTTAAGGCTGGTTTGCTTCTATAGGAATGATGAGAATGAATAGTTCTTCTGTCTTGGAGAATGATGAATCACTAATAATTCTGCCCTGGATGAAGCTATGAAAGTGTTCCCAGCTTTCTTGGGGATATCAATAGAGAAGATACTAATCAGCAGTCCACGATGATGACTCATTTTCCTACAACTCCCAAACTCTTCTCTCCCCTTATGAAAGCATTCACTCCTACAAACCCAATGGTTACATTTTTATTAGATCAAATATAACTGGATTTGTCTCAGAGTGGGAATACTGATTTTCAAATCAAGGTCTTAATTAATATATTCAAAATTCTCCAGGAAAAGAGAAGCACATGCCTAGCACATTGTTAACCTATGGCCACACCTTATATTTTATATCCTTTTCATATTGTTCTGTGCTATTAGCTGGACAACCAAACTCTGGTGTGACTCAGTAATCATTTCTTTACCTCAAATCATAGTATCATTGAATCATAGAATCTTTGGACTGGACGGGACCTTTAAAGGTCACCTAATCCAACTCCCCCTGCAAGTATCAGGGACATCTTCAACTAGATCAGGCTGCTCAGAACCCCATCAACCTGACCTTGAAAGTTTCCAGGGATGAGACATCTACAACCTCTCTGGGCAACCCCTTCCAGTGGTTCACTACCCTCATTATGAAATAATTCTTCCTTCTATCTAGTCTAAATCTACCCTCTTTTAGTTTAAAATCATTATCCCTTGTCCTATGACCACAGGCCCTGCTAAAATGTCTATCCCCATCTTTCTTATAAGCCCCCTTTACGTACTGGAAGGCTGCAATAAGGTCTCCACAGTGCCTTCTCTTCTCCAAGCTGAACAAATGTTCTAAAATGGAAAATTTAACAGAAAAAAATGCCCACTATTTTAGCTTCTTTTCTATTGTTATAGATACATTTCACATTCAACGGATAGATGGGTCTTAAAAATGTCTGAAAGTAATACAATGTCTATTACTTGAAAATCGTGTAACCTGTAAATGCAGTAATATTTTAGTTTTTTAGATTTTCTGGGTACATATTTTAATGTAACGTTACTTTTATTATTTAATCTACTGGCAATAAATTAAGAGCAGGATCCTAACTTAGGTGACTGACTTAGATGCTCTCTCTAACCATGGTGATTCTCTAATGCTTTCCTTATCTCCAACAGGCACACTTACATTAAAATGTTTAAAGCATTTTTAAAGCCCCAGGTGGAAAGACATATACATATGCATGTCTTTAGCAAGGCATTGTAATAAAAAATTCAACTAATTTTCTTTTTAAAATATCTACTAGTAACAATTGATCCTGAGCACAAGATACTGGATTGTAACGGGTTGGGTTTCTTTCCATTCTTTACCCCATAAACAGAATCCTATGCATTCCATTGTCCCTCTTCTAATTGCCTTGGCTATATCATACCTCAAATGAATCAAGAAAATCTGTCTTGAGAACAGAAAAAATGTAGTGTTCATGTGACACAGATGAAACATTGTGTGGGAAAACATTTTATTCTTCCTAGGCACTGGGTATAGGTTCATAGTGTCATTGCATCTTTGTATCGCAGCTAAACAGCTACCAGACAACCCTGACAACATGTATTAGATCATA
>NW_010556989.1:0-2759 GCF_000687285.1 Phaethon lepturus | reverse complement strand
CTTTCCCAGGCAGACCCCAAGTTGTTTTAATATGTGATAAATATGTGTAATATGGCGAAGAAAGTCAAAAAGTCAGTTTATGCCTGAATTTTGGCAGCATACTACCTGCACAAAAACTCCTAACACCCAACTGGTGCTTTTCTGGACATGAATCTGGTAAACATCATCCAACTCTGTCTGTGGAAACCAGAAATGCTTTGATCATCGGCAGTGACTTAAAAAGCTTTCAGAATATCTGTGTGCAAGAGAGAATACATAATTTCACTGACAAATCTGCTTAGTTCTATACTGATGTTTGCCAGATCCTGCACTGTTTAACTGTGTGTCATACCAGAACAACCAAATAATTCTGTCAATGTGTAGGGATCCACAAGCTTGATAATACTGTTACTTATCATAACAAGGATGGATCAGATTGCAATGTTTATGAGAAATTCCCACTTAAAGTGATAGAGTTAGAAAACTTTACCACCCTAACTGGGATGAGTGGGTTGCATCCTTGGGTACTAGAAATTTCATATGAAAGATATCTTTCTCACCACTGAAACCAAGTGGGTTTCAGTGAGAGAGGGGTAGCACAATATGTCTTGCAAGAGGCACAAGGATTAATTTCTTGTTTTATTTTACTTCATAAAAAAAAAAACCCACTCAAAAATCAATTTCTATAGGAGTAAGGTTGAAACTTAATGTCTAAAAAAGCTTATATGCCAAAACATGATGTCTTTTATGTTCATGTAAGATACTTGGTTTTAGTATGCTACATTCTCATGTAATATTGAGCAAGAACTTAAAATTTTATTGCACTTTTAGTACAGAACATTCAATATTCAAGATGTATAAAGAAAATTGATTTGGAAGTGATGAGTGTTTCAGGATTGCAGTAAAAATATTTTCCTCTCTGTTTATAAATCATCTTAAATCAAGCTGGTTTTACTGAACTATAGAGCATACAGATGACAACAATAATATCAACGTACTGGACTGGAAATCAGATGCAATTTACAACCATTTCATGTGAATGAAAAGCTTTCTGCTAGATAATTGAAATTCTAGAAATTTCAACATTCAAAATTTTGAAAATTTTTCTTTAAACTACTGCAGCTGCATTTATAGACATTATTTTCTCTTGATAATGTAATTTCGACTTGATGTGTTAAAGGATTGTACTTAGAAAGGTAAATAATTAACTTGCAAGCAGGCCACATTGCATCATTGGCTCTGAACAGCCCTGTGAATTTCACAGAAAGTTGTGCTATTGGTAATGTTCATTAGTTTTGTGTCATTTAACATAACATATGGATGTGCAAACACACACACACAAGTCTTCTTTTTGAATCTCGTATTTTTTCAGTAATTTATTTCTTATTTATTATCGGTGTGCTGAATCTAGAGAAATAAATAAGTAATATGAATGAATTATATAACAGTACTTTGGTAAAGACTGCAGGAATATAAAAAGGATGCTATAAAGAAGAAAGAGATTAATTATGCTTCATCGTCAAGGAAGACAGAACAAGAAATAATTGCCTCAAGCTTCAGTGGGAAAAATGTAGTCTAAATATTAGGACAAAAGATTTATTGCAGAAAGAATAGTTAAACCATAGAATAAGCTGTCAAGGAAAGTTTTGTAACTGCCATAATTGGGATTATTAATGGCTAGAACAGATGCCCAGCTAGCAGAGATAGGTTCTGATAACAACATCCAGTTCTGCCATGATGTAGATGGATCTTAGTGTCTAACAGATAGATTGTACAGCTGATATATTGGTTCTCACTGGGTGAAGCAGATCTCTCCGTCCTAAAGGTTCTGAATGTGTGAAATTTCTCCCAGAAAAGCTCAGTACCTGCATAAATGAATGGATCTGCTAGTTAAAGGCTTGGTAGCCCAAACTCCTGACAGTGTTCTCTGAATATCAATAATTTCTTTATTAAGTGGCACACATTTATCTCTATTGCAATAGTGCTGTCCTTAAGACAGTTAAGCACATAATTCTGTAGTCATTAAACATAACACAAAATGTCCGTAAAAAGTATATGGACTTAGCTCAAATAATTTTATTTCAGTTTGAGGTACTGCAAAATATTTTTAGTCTTTTTATTTATAGTAGAAGAGATGCTGATAGCATATTTTGAAGTGTTTTGGTATTTTTTTTTACAAAATCTTTGGAAACAGAAACTAAGTCAGGAGTTTGGTGGTCAAAACCTCAATAAATCCTCTTTTCCAACCTAGTTACTGTTGGGATCGCCCTGCACAGCTCGACCTTAAGGAGAAGGAGCTGTGGCACTGAGAAGCTGGTAAACAGCTGGATATCTGCATGGCTCAGCCTTGAGGAGAAGGAGCTGTGGGAAACAGCTAAGAAGAAGTGAGGAAAACAGGAACACCTGCAGGCAGCGAATCCTGACTGTGTGAGAGGCGCGTGGACAGCGCGTGATATTTTGTATATAGCCAATTGCAATAATGTATGTAACAAGCTGTAATCAATCATGAGTGTGTGCGCAGTGACTAAACAAAGATTATGATATATATTGGAGTCAGACAAGACAATAAACGGCTTCGGAATATAACTCTCATAGAGTTGTGAAGTCCATCCTTCTCCCGCAAGTTACAGAATCACAGAATCACTAAGGTTGGAAAGGACCTTCAAGATCATCAAGTCCAACTGTTAACCCAATGCCACCATGTCCCCTAAACCATGTCCCAACGTTCCACGTCCACAACTTTTTTGAATTTTTCCTGATATGGTGCCTCGACCACCTCC
>NW_010556988.1:59464-62525 GCF_000687285.1 Phaethon lepturus | reverse complement strand
CCTTAGTGATTCTGTGATTCTGTGAAAACTACTCTTTGAAAGCAACAAGGTACAAACATGCATGAAGAAAAACTTACTCCACCTGTACTTGTGCCAAATAGGAAAACATATTTAATAGGCTGATTTGTCCATCAGCCATTAACAGATTTAATAAGTATGAGCTGAGTGTAGCAGATATATATTTCTGGAATCTCTGTCAGAAAGAATATCAGGAAGCCATGAATTTAGATACCTGTATCAATTCCAGGTTAAAAGACCATTCGCTCCCCAGTTTCAGTTAATTCCTGAATTCTACGATTCAGAGAGTTTCAAGCCTTTAACTAACATGTTTAATCACATTTCCAAAGGAGCTGCAGCCTGTTATCCATTTGTAAATATACTTGTTACTCTTCAGAAAAATCATTTGGTGAAAAATTTATTAATGTCGTTATACCAAAAAGCTTGTTGGACATAGTGGAATAGAAGTGATATGTTTGCTGTTTACTAGTGTAGCTCATCAAATACAGTTTTTGCTAATACTAATAAAGGCTGTAGGCCTTGTACTCATCTGGCAGTGTAAGGTCATAGGATTTGCCTGAGCTTGGCTTGGCCTGAAGTGGTTAGCTTTTCAGCTTTTGCAAATATATGTAGCCACTGCATAATGAACAATAGCCCTTGGAGTTAACTAGGGATGCTGACAACTCCCTGTGGCACCCCACCAACTCTATGCTCCAGGAACACTGGTATTGTCAGCCTAAGAATCCAGAGTGTTTTTAGAAAAGACATAGGTATTGGTAAGTTCTCTTTCATAACCATTTTTAAAATATTATTATTAAGGAGGTTTTTCTCTATTAATTTGGTCTACTAGTATTATTGCAGTTAGATTAGTAATAGCTTTTGTTGTGTTGTAATTAGATTATTAGGATTTTAATTAGGATAAGAATTTATTGGCTCTACATGTAAGGTGTATTATATTTTTGCTTATAACAGTATTCTGGGTGTAACATTGGTTGCATAGATACTGAGAGACTTGCATACTAAAAATCATTATTTACATGCAGTTCAATGTGTGTGCACCAATACAGCCCTACAGTAGTCTTCCGAGAAATATGGTGCCCTAAGTGGTTATGCATGCTGAAAAGTTCTATTAAAAATTTTTTCAACATAATAATGTTCTTCATTAGAAGTCTGCAATTCCTCTAAATCAAATTAATAAAGAAGGTTAGTTTCAGAATGTTTTACTAGAACAAAGCAAAAAGAGGTCACAATTATTTGAAGAGCTAATTAAAATATTTTCAGCATCTTTTTTTACCACATCAAGATGTAATTTCTTGTATTATAAAGTACATTAACTTCTCCTCCTCCTCAAACTTCTTGTCTTAGATTTCAGAGCAACCAGTTCTCAGAATTTTATCATGATTACTGCATGTTTCCATAAAACCTGAACTGTTTAAATTATTTTTCATGAGAATCATAGCATCACCACTTTCAGGCTCTTTTCTACATACATGGGAGGAAACTAAGAATGTTATATGTTCTGCATAGGCATGTGCACAGATATGTCCAAGCATATGAGTTTGTTCCAAGCAGAGCCTAGCTCGATGTTTGCTGAAGCCTCTGAATCTAATCTTGACAGAACCTCATTCAGAGCTGGCCTGAAACTACATAGACAAACCCAGATCATCCATGTATCTTAGGACTGTCTGTCGGTGGTCAGGCATTGGAATAGGCTGCCCAGGGAGGTGGTGGAGTCGCCATCTCTGGAAGTGTTCAAGAAACGTGTGGATGTGGCGCTTCAGGACATGGTTTAGGGAACATGGTGGCGCTGGATTAATGGTTGGACTTGATGATCTTGAAGGTCCTTTCCAGCCTTAGTGATTTTGTGATTTCTGTGATTTCTGTGATTTGTCCTTAGTGTCTGGAAAGAAATGCTTTCGACAATGATAATACAATGCCTGTTGCAGAGCTCTGACCTAAGATGTATTCTATGAGACTTTCTTTCTGTGAGTATACAGAAAGAACATTACTATAGAAGTCATATTATTATTCTTTATTCATGTTTTGATATTGCCCAGAACTCAATTAAAATCAAGCCGCATTACACTGAGCACAATGAAAACCATATACTGGAGGAAATTTTATGCCATATCAATGAAAAAGTCTTTAATTGTGTTTTTCACTGCTACATATAGAGTCTTGCAATCATTTCTACTAAGATTATTTTTATTTATAAGTGGTCAGGCCAGTAACATTTTTAAAATGGAGGGTTTTATTATGGAAGAATAAATTACATTCTCCTGCTTACAAAAAAGCAGCACAGAAAATGAGGTCAGGCAATGCCAATTCAGAGAATTTTCACTCTAACACGATCACTTTGATTATTTGTAATAAAAAAACCAGCTTCAATTATCTGTAATCAGAACTGTTGAAAATGTTTGTAATAAAGTCTTAAGCTCCACTGGATCTGGGAATACTTTAGTACTTTAGAAAAATCAGGCATGCCCTCTGTGTTTGTGACTTTGGGGACATGATGATGCAAATGACGCAGTATCCTAACCAGCATTATGTAGAGTACATATTACCTCGTTTACATTTTTTTTGTGTTTTTCTTTCACTCTCTGACGTATTCTCCTTTTTCTTGTTAAATCTGCTCTGTTTCCCTGCTAAATCTCTTCCTTTTCTACCTTCACAGATGCTCCTGATTCTCCCTCCAACAGCTTTATGCCATTCTCCCTTAGGCTTCCTCTATCTTCTAAATTCCTCTATCTTCTGTTCCTCACATGGAGAGAGGAATAAGTTCAAATGAACTTTATATTTCACCTGATACAATTCCCCTTTTCTTCTTAGCTTGTGTCTCCCCATATTTGTGGTTACTGAAGATGTGATAAAATCCAGAGTGAAGATCTTATTTGGTAAAGATTTTAAACCAAGCACCACTGCGCTCTGGATTTTTTTTGCAAGAGGTCAGACCAAGCTTTTAAAATGCTACAATATACAAATGTGCAAAAGATAAGAGGAACTGCTATAATCAGACAAGTCTTTCACATGCTGCCTATATGTTTATATATGTCTGGATGACATC